>NW_012267342.1:6890522-6946644 GCF_000151885.1 Dipodomys ordii
AAAGACAACCCTGAGATACCACCTTACCCCAGTCAGAATGTCCCACATCCACAAATCAGCCAACGACAAATGCTGGAGGGGATGTGGAGAAAGAGGAACCTTATTACACTGCTGGTGGGAATGTACACTTATCAATGCATTTTTACAGAATAAAATTTCTTGCTAGTACTTATTAGTGTCAGCATGTGTATGAACATTGACAAGAAAAATGTCAATAAAGTTGTAGATATAAAAGCCTACCCAAAGTGGAATAAAGTTCTAAGAGGAAGTGAGAAAATATCAGAGCTCCTAGTCTCCTTTTACAAAAATAGGTGAATTAATAGACCAGGCAGAGAAGAATGTGTGTGGAGGAAATTTTCTTCTGTGAGAAGAGAGGCCTGGTTATGTACCCCAATTTTTTTCTTTTTTCTGAAAAGTTCTTATTTATTTATTTATTTATTTCATTGTGAAAATACTGTACAGAGGGGTTATAATTACATGGGCAAGATAATGAGTACAATTCTTATCAAGCATTGTAGCCTCCTCCTTTGTTTCCCCTTCCCATCCCTTCCCATCCTCCCCCCTTCCCCCCACCCAATCCTCCCCCTGCTCCGCTATCTACCCTAATTTAAGGACAAAAATGTGCATGTATTTGAAAAAAATTCCTTAAGAATCTCTAAGTGATTCTCTAAAGACTAAGAATTATAGATTTCCATATTTAACATATGCACAACTCTGTGTGTGCATGCCCATATAACTAGAGCAGAGAAGGAGGAAAATGATTCATAAATCTATTTTTCACATCACACTATCAGACAGAAAAGGGTGCACTGGGTCTGATGCCTTAGATAGTCACTGAGACTTTTCTCTTCCAGTTACTGCAGATGTAAGTATTCCCAACTCTGACCAGGGTGATTAGCTCTGACAAGTCAATTCTGGCAGATTCACTCAAATTCATTTTTGCTGAAGAACTCATAATGAAGAGAGATATTTACCAACAAAGAACTGTCAAAATGACACTGAGTGATTGAGCATAAAAAATAAATTACAGCTCCTTCACCTGAGACTGTCATCTTTGACTGATTCCTGTCAAATTGAAGGGTCATTCTGAAGATGACATGTAAGTCTGATACTTTTGCCTTTATTCCCCCAGTTACTCTGAGGCATCAACCTTCCAGGAAAACATTTCCCATTGAAAGGCTTTTAGTCCCTTCTTAGCATTTATACAGGTTATAACAAATTGTAATCACTTTGTACCCAAAAGGGCTAACATGCTTGGTCGTAGTAAATTTTTCATCACACAGTGTCAGCATGGCCACCTTCTGTGCAAGACTAGTAGACTGTCTAAAAGTAGCTGCCATTACTACTAAATAATATATCAAATGAAATGAGATAAAATAGCCTGATGCTGTTACCTGGTCTCAGGTATGCAGTGTTTTTATACTACAGCAAATGGAATGAGAATATTTCAGTACTACAGCTTGCCTTTCCCAAGCATTTAGCCTGGTATATTGTAGGGCATGTGGGCAGCAAAGATGGTGCTGAGAGGAAGTTGAGTGGGCAGAGCCCGAGTTGTTTATGTTAAAATCTGACTGGATACCACAATCAGGCGAAGTGACATCGGTGTGTGAACAGCTCCCAGACAGCAGAGAAAGTATAGAAAGCTTAGGCGCATGATAGTGTGACCTCTACAGTGATTGCTTGGTTCCTTTTCCTTCCCTTCCATGCCACCCGGTTTTTTGCGTTAAAAAAGTGTTTGCTGTGTGGTAATAAATGAGTTCCTGCTTGACTTGACTCCCTGCTGCATCTGACTGTCTGTGAGGCTAAGGGAGGCTGGGGAATGGGTGAGCTGTGCACTTACTTTCCTCAGAGCCCATCCATCTTCCGCAGGTCGGAGGAAGACCCAACAGTATATCAGTGGTATCAGTGGCAATGCAGTATATGGAGCTAGGATTTCCATTCTATGCATCTATGTTCAATAATAACCCACCCACAAAACCACAGAAATTAGGAATCTCTGGATTTTCATAATGTTTCCATGTAGATGCTGGAATCCTTTCTACCAATCCAGCTGCAGAAAAGAGAAAGGATGTTTCAGAACTTCCTTTTGTTTCCAGTTGATCAGAGTATGCACGTATTTAATCCTAGAAAAGATAGGAAGGGTAAGCAAGATGTCTCTTAGAATTTTTGGCAATTCCTTTCTGCCTCCCACCACCACCACAGGTTCTTCAAACTTACAGCCATTTGAGCCACTAGGACAAGGAAGATGTGAGCAGAAAGCTCCACAGGCCAAGGTCATTCCCAGAGGCTGAGGGCCATTCTGATATTTTTTATGAAGTGACTTTCACCGTAAGAGTCTGACCTACTTAGTAATAATAACTATACCCACAGGAGTGAAAGACAGCTGTTCATCATTCAGCCTTGCTCCATGCTTATGTTTCTATGTAGCAGGCTTTCCACACAAAGTCTAGCATTGAGAGATCCAAGCAGTTTCAAAACTTGCTAAGTTATCTTCCATCAGAACAAGCTCATAGTCCCAAAAGCAATGAAGTTGACTTTAGGATTAAGGAGGTTACTCATATGGTTCTTTCTCATTTCATAATTATGTCATTTTGAGCTGATGGTAAGGTCACAGACCAATCAGTCATCCAGCCACTAACTTGAATGAGTGTGGGTTATTAAGAATTCACTGCCTATCCCCTGGCAGTCAATGACTGACCAATACAGGACACAAAACACCAAACACTAAACTCAGATGGAATCACCTTTGTGGGTCCAGAGCTTCCTGTAGAATTAGGTTCATGCCAATAAACAGAAGAGATCAGGTTTTGCCTAGCATTTTGTCACTTTGCTGTCCTACCTCTCTAGCCTCATCCTTTTGACAGCCAGTACTCCCACTCCCCCTCATGTCCACCCCCACACAAATCAGAAGATCACTAGCTCAAAAATCCATGCTTTTGGCTCTTCTTCTAAAACTCTCAACAATAGCACCTTTCCAATACCATAAACTGAGTTACATATAAATAAAACTTATTTAGATCACGTTTATAAATAGATTTTACATGTCAGTTATAGCAAACAGGAAGCCAGGAATATAAGAAATCAAATAATTGTGTAAAAATTTTTATGACTACAATCATTTAATGTTGCCCAAAGGACCAGGAGATAAACTTGAAACAAGAATATCCTCTGTTAGTGGTTTTCAAATCCCCAGATTGGAAAAATTTGGATAAGTCAAGGATGAGAAGCAAAGCACTGATGAATATGGCTATTATAATGGACAGAGGTACTTACTGTCTAGAAATAACACTAAGAAACCATGTCAATCCATAAGCACAGATAAAATAATATTTACCATACATAAGATAAATGCTAATGTTGATATTTGACAAGGATAATTGGACAAATAGAGTGTACAAATTAGGAAACAAATTAGTCTCAATGTTGTCTTTGTTAAAAGATATATACTAGTTATTGCAAATAAGGGAAACCATGGGACCTATGTTTCTTTGCACCTGGCTTACTTCACTTAATAAAATATATACTAGTTATTGCAAATAAGGGAAACCATGAGACCTATGTTTCTTTGTACCTGGCTTACTTCACTTAATGTAAGTTTTTCCAAGTCTTTCCATTTCCTAACAAATGGGGCAATGTCGTTCTTTCTGATGGAGGCATAGAAGTCCATTGTGTATATATACCACATTTAACTAGTATATATCTGAGACAAACAGAAAAGGTCAGATAAGAGGATGTTAAGTGAAATGAACCCCAAGATAAGGACACAAGTGATTTTTTCTTTCTTGCTATTGTTTCTAAAGTTTTTATAAGATACCACGTTGAAAAATGAATTTTATAATTTAGGTAGGAGGGAATGTAGTTGTGGAGATGGGAGGGAAGGGATGGTGGGGGGAAACAAAGGAGGAGGCAACAATGCTTGATAATAAATGTACTCATTATCTTGCTCATGTGATTGTTACCCCTCTGTACAGTATTTTCACAATAAAAAACCTTATTAAAAAAAAGTTGTATATGCCAGGTGCCTGTAATCTTAGCTATTCAGGAGGCTGAGATCTGAGGATCACAGTTTAAAGCCAGCCCGGGCAGGAAAGTCCATGAGACCCTTATCTTCAATAAACCACTAGAAAACTGGAAGTGGTGCTCTGACTCAAATGGTAGCACACTTGCCTTGAGCTGAAGAGTGCAGGGACAGTGCCCAGGCCCAGAGTTCAAGCCCTGCGACCACCACCACCAACAACAACAAAAAGTTGTACCTGCCAACCATATACAAGTACCAAGTAGTTATCACAAATTGCACAACAAAATAATTATAGATTGGTTATTTTTTGTTATGATTAATTTTCCCATCAACCAACTGCTACTAATCCTTTTTCAAAGAAAATAAGGTTCAGGTCATAGAGTAACCAGTGTTAAAATTTCAGTTTCACATGGAAATGATTCTAATTACAAATCTTCTGAATTAGGACATTAACCTGGTAGATAGCATCTCCAGATCAAACAATATACACATTATTGAGTTATATAGTTTTAAATACAATTTCAGGTTTCATGTATTATATTTAATTACTTGTTTCCATAGAGAATTTCTGAAATTGTTTCCTTCCAACCTCTACAACACAAGATATCAATTATAATTTTCTTGACTGTCTTCTCACAATGCACACAACTGTTTATGTTTACCCATGCCTTACAGGAGTGGAGCTTTTTGTGTTTTTTTTTTTTTGTGTGTGTTTTCCTCACCTTTCGATGTTTTGACTAATAGACCAAAAAAATTACTATAATGATTATAGACCAAGGCCCTAAAAGACCTGGAAGCTCTCATTTTTTCTCAGGGAAGTCAGTCACCTTGAAATAAATAAGGTCAACATTCTGAGTAAATGCTATGATGACACAAGGAAAAAGAGAATATGAGGGACACTGATAGTCAGAAGAGAGAGCAGACTTCTAACCCCTTCCAGTTCAAGCCAACTACTCAGGAAATAAACAACAACAGCAACAACAACACAAAACCATCACTGTGAGAATTACAGCCAGACCCACATTGGGCAAATCAAATGATAGCTCATGTGTCCAAGTAGTATTATATAGAATGTGTGTGTGTGTGTGTCGGTGTGTGTGTCTGTGTGTGTGTGTGTGTGTGTCTGTGTGTGCGTGTTGCTTTAAGCCATGAGATGGCATGTTAGAAATAATTACCTGAACACTTATAATTTTAATATTCACTAATGATAGTTTAAAAATACTTTATATGAATGACATTTATATAGATACAAGTGAGATGGGGCATCTTGTCATATTGTTATTATCTATATTTGATCATTTTTGTACCATGACAGCCTTAGTGCCTTTAGTGTAGTTGTGTATTTATCATATCTTTAATTTTTATAGTTTAGTGAATTTGGACTAAATTTACTGGCACTGCTTTTGAATAAAGACATAACTTTTTTTCCTTAGCTTTATTTGTGACATGTTTTACATGTGTGGTGTATTTTGTGTGTGTGTGTGTGTGTGTGTGTGTGTGAATGTTTCATAGAAACCCTTATCAATTGTGTCCCTTTTGCCTTCTAATTTAGAAATACACAATAACTTAAACTATTCTACCACCCATAGTTTTGCTTTAAGGTTTACATTATATCATGGAAAAAGCGGCCAATTATCTCAATATAATCTACTTTAGAATATTTGCTTTCTTAGTTTTTAGCACATATTGCTTTCAAATAGAAATTGTTATAGTTCCTACTGTGATAATCAAAATATCCTTATTAGAATATTCAACAGGATTACACTCTATAGATTATGTAAACATTATGAGTCGTCATATATTTCTTTCAAATTTCTTTTTCTTTTGTTTCATTATTTCCTCTAGAATAAGATATATGCATATATTTTTACCATTGATAGCTGTACAATTATTCTTAAAAGTTACATTTATTCCTAATGAACATAGAATGTTTACATATGTGGTTACTGTTTTTTTTACATGATTAACCAAACTTTCATCTTGTGAGACAAAACAAAAGAAAAATTGGGGAAATTCAGGTGAACTTGGAAGGAGTTTCTCTAGGAGTCATTTATGAATAATATTATTTGAAAAGAGAAGAATGATGTCAGCTAGTAGAAATGCCAAGCTCAATAGGAAAGAAAAGTGAAATACAAAAGGAATTAAAGAAACAAAAGCAAATTGCCAAGGTCTTCAACTTTCCTAAAGTTATAATGAACCAGGGATAAATGTTGGAGAGAGTTATTGAATTCAATAATTAGGTCTATGGGTTCTAATCTTGTTCCATAACTACATTCAAAGTGTCCCAAGCGTCCTGACAGAATGCCTGAAGGTGGGGATATAGGAAACCATATTAGATATCACTTACCCATCAGTCTTCATCCTTAAACAGAATGATCAATGAGGTGACACAAATGAAAGTCAAGTTGTCACCAATATATACTTGATAATCCCTTGAGTGTCAATGGAGTTGAAATGTCAACTCTGGATGATGTTATACATCATCCACAATCCGCACTAAGAATACAAAATACTGCATCCTCCTTATTGCCTTAGTAGAAAGCCTGACAATTTCTTAAGCAGAAGTTTAGAGTTGGAAATTGTACTCATATTTAAACTCACAGATGAGAAAGCAAAATCCTTCAGGGAGAAGTTACCAAAATCTACTATTTACTAGGAAAGTATTGGCAAGGTGATTTTTCATTCCTTAATGAAATAATAAGGGAAAATATAAAAATGAACACTCTGCTTTGTTATTTGTAGAGATATGTGGGTGTGTGTATATATCCACTCAAGTCACAAATGCAGGTTGATAAAGATTGATGGAAATGAGTGAAAAATTTATGACTCTAGTTTGAAGAAGAAATTTTTTAATAAGAAAGGGCCTAGATTCCAAGTATGTGTTTCAAAATACCTGGGGCACTAACCTCTTGGTAGGAAAAAGCACAACGAACAACTATGGGTAAAGAAAGTATGGCAGGAATGGGATTGTAGGGTATGAAAGCCCAGATGGTTGCTGAAGGGATGATGTAATAATTTAATGAGAGATTATGAATGTGGTCATTTTCTCCACTTAACCACCTGAGAGCTTACACCATCCTGTCAGAATAAATAAGGTGTGATTCTGTATTCATAAGATTTCTTGATGTGAAAAAATGAAATTGGAGAGGGGTAGAAGAATGAAGCTGGGGAAAAGGGAAGAGGGTAGGCAAGCATTCATTGTATATATCACAGAATTGAGAAATATAAGGGAAAGGGTGGGTCAAAGTAGGGTGAAGCTGTTGAAGTGATGATACAGATTAAGATGCATTGTACACATAAACTGCTTTGTAAAATGACAAAAAATCAATAACAGTATAATATTAAGATAAGTAAGGGAAGAGATGGGTTGGGAAGGGGTGGATGACAATGGCGAAAGGGGTGACATTGATCAAGATGCACTATATTCATAAACTGTATTGGCGAATAGCAACTCTTTTGCACAACTACGTAAAGATAATACAAAAATATTAAAACAAAGAAATTGAGCTAAAATATTAGCGTTCTTCAAAAAGTTTAAAGATGATGAGTTGCTTGAAAAAATGGCAATGAGGTATCGAAGTGAGCCAAAGCACAAGGGTCTTAAACAAAGGTCATGAACAAGAAAGGACTACAAATTCCATCTGTTTGGAATGACACTAGAGCATAATTCCCAGAAACTTCCAAGAAGAGAGATCTGCAAATTCCTCTAGGTGTCATCAACCCCTCTAAGCAGGAAATTGATTTCAGCTATTTACCTATATTTAGAGTTCACAGGACCACAGCTAGCAATAAGTCAGGGGGAAATGACAATATGTTGCTGAATAGAGCTCCTAAATCAGATGGTGAATGTGAAGTCTCAAAATGAGATGAACACAGAAAGTAATCAGGAAGTGCCAAAACAAATTAACCTTTTGGGGCTCTTGTTACTAATGGAAAGTTGAAGCCTACAGCACTGTGTATACTTGTCAGTCTGGACAGGTGCCCTTTCATAAGTCACAATCAACAACAGCCCAGGAGGAATTCTTTGACTCAGACGCTCTGAGTTGAGCAATATTCTTGAGAAATAGCTGTGTGCCCTCCTCATTTCCTCTTCCTTTTGATAAAAAATGATTTAAAACATCCACTTTCTACTTTTCATGACAACTCTGGCTCAGAGCAAATGAACCAAGAGTGGCCAATTTCCCTGAAGTCTCTAAAGTAAAATCACCAAATGTAGGTGCTCATTGATACACCCCATTATCTCCAGGAAGCTGCTTTTCTTATAGTCTATTGACAATTACTAAGGGGCCCCAGTATCATATAACTATGGACCAAATTCCAGTCTTTTTTTCATAAAAAATATGTAAAATGCATAATTTTCAGAATAGTACTCAATAAAAAGAAATCTATGATATATATTGGACTGGAAAAATAGAATGGAAAATGTTTCATAATATTCAGTCATCTGTCTATAAATCCTGAACAATATTGTTGATTACACTTTTTACACTTTAACATAACTGCCTTTACAGAAAACACTTCTAATGGGAAATGATATTAACCAAATAAACAAGAAATTGAGGATCTGAACACTAGAAGTTAAAGAAAAAGAAATTAATTAGCATAAAGATGAATTCATTAGTTCATCCAACTGTCATTGGACCTAAAATTAGTGCCTTTACTGTAACCCAGAGTCACTTTAGTCTACAGTATAAATTCTACAAATCTGTTCACCAGTTCCTTCCAGGAAAAACAAATTCTTAAAATGATTTATAAAAGGGCTATATAGATATCCATTAGAACTATACAATATCAGTCTTGAACTAAGCCCCTAAATTTGATTCTGCATATTTACCCAGTTGTGGATTCATCCTGAACAGGCCAGTCTACCAGCTATATTTTGGGACACTGGGGCTAAGAGAACTCTGCAAGCTAGACTCAGTCTTCTTCACCCCACAGGTGAAACTTGGTCTTCTTTGCAGGTTTGATTCAAGCCCCAGCAAAGACCTATCTGTCTTTGTACTTATTTCTTCTTAAAAAGAAAATCCTACTTTTTCCCAGAAACACCTGTCCTAAAAGAAATTTCCTCGATTCATAGCCTTTCCATTTAAATTTACACATCTACTGAGGTGTCATATTAGAAGCTACTTCTTTAAAGAAGCTTTCTCTGGAGGTAAAAGATGATCATCTTCCTTTCCCAACTCAGACAGCCTCTGGGCAGGGACCAAACCACTTGGAGAAGGCCCAAAGAGAAATCCCTGATTTCATAAACCTAGTAAACCCTTCCTATTGAATAAAACCCCAAACTGCAACTAACTGCCCTCTTTCTCATCTGTGCTGATACAATTCTAGTTTAGTGATAAAAAATCATTCCACTATCAAAAAAGAAACTTTTTTTGATAATCCAATACTGCATTATGTTGATTTTTACAATCTGATAACATCCCCTCCTTGTCATTATTTGAAAGTTGCCCTATCTCACTTCTCTATGTCTAGTCACTGATTTGTTTATTTGCATCACTGGTTTCTAGGTACTTCTCAGCTTTTAATCTTATGTGCACCTGCACTATCAGGATTTGGTAGGGAATCTGGGCAATGTTACCTAAAGCAGGTGCTGAATATATAATTGTTGGATGCATGCTTAAAATACAATCCATGCATTTTTCTGGAGGGCTATATGTATGTTAGATTTAAGTCTTAAAATCAAAAGCTCAAGCTCTTGTATTTCTGTAGGAGAATTGAGAATTTAAAACATTATGAAGCAGGGGAGAAAAGTGAAGGTTGAGGGGTGGATTCTGCAGGACTCATCTTAGGCAAAATTCTGCAGCATCCTGTATCACACTGAGGCTGCTTTTGATGAATGGCTGCCCCAAGACTATAGCTGGGAGAATCTTCCTGGGATAGAACCACAACTCCCTCAGAATGTGCAATATTTTATTTTCTGCACCAAACAGCAGGTTTTAAACCCACAGACTTATTTTCTTCTGCTGTTTTTATGGCTGCTTGACCAAGGACTACTTTAAACTGGCAGTTTGCCTTGGATAGAAAACTCTCAGCAAGGAGAATATTCTTACAGCAATATATTTTTCAGCCAGTAGTATAAATGCATGGAGCTCAGAATTCCAGAGGTATTTAGATAGATGTGTATGCGTGTCTTATTTCTCATGGAGAAGGTTAATGTGGTGTGTCTTATCTTTCTCCGACCACATGAACTTCTATTATATTCTGGTGTATCTTTATTGAATCATTTATCTAGATTTCAGTGGCAACACGGGTTCCCTCATAGAGCTTTGCAAAAAATATATATCAAGGTAATGAAAAAGTAGTTTCCTTTATTCTTCAGAAAAATAAATAAATATATAAAACCAGAGCTGTTTTTAGGGTAGAAGAAAAGCCAACTCTTTTGAGACCTGATTTGAATTTGTGAGCCTACCAAGCTGGTATAACTTTCCTTCCAAGTGGTCTTACTTCAGCCACATGCAGGCCGAAAGTCTGAGTAAGAGTGAGAGGGTCAGGATTCACAAAATTTCAAATAAAGAAATGTTTCTTTGTGTGAATCCTCACTGATGATTACCTCCTGGCTTTCTTTTGCTTTACTACAAATGCCAAATCATTTAGAGAATATTCTTTTTCTTACTTAATAAGACTGTGTGTACACAGTACATTGACCTGCTATTACAATAACTTCCTATTTTAATATGTTTTGAAAGAGATAAGGCGCAGAAGGGCCGCCATTACAAAAAGGCAGGTGTCCCCCACTTCCACTCCCCCCAGAGTGACTTTGCCCCTGAGTGACTTACAATAAGGCAGGTGTTTGCCCCCAAGTGACTTTGACCCTGAGTGACCTAAGGCTAAGAGTTTCAGTTCCGAGAAAATCCATATAATGTCTGAACCAACTGGTTCTTTAAAGCCCTGGGTGAAACTTGCCCTGCATACAGTTGGCCCAAGTGTGACTTATAACTGTTTGTGGTCAAGCTATGTAACAAGGATATTCTTCTGTAAAGGTCAACTAATCATGTAAGTTCTTATGTAAAAGTTCCTTAAAGTTGTTTGCTTAATACTATAAAAACTGTGCTGACTCTATGCTCAGAGCCTCTTAGCATCACCAGTTACTGAGTGCATGGAGGACCAAGCTCGAGCTTGCAATAAATGACTCTTTGCCATTTGCATTGATCGTGGTCTCTGGTGGTCTATGTGGGGGCATCTGAAACTGGATATTTCAGTTTTACTATTCTTACACAGTATTTACTTTGTTAATGGTAATTTTATTTTGTAACTATCAGAGCTCTACAGGAGTAACAGCAAATGACTGGTAGGATTGCTTATTTATGTTCAAATTAACTTTAAAATTTTTTCCTAAAAAGAATATATATTTAAGGACCTGTTTATCAATAACTGTGAAACCCTCAACATCACTGAAATGTATTCAGTTTTTATATTTTGGGGAAATTGATCTACTGGTTTCCTTTACATGAAGTCCAAAGAAATATTGACATGCTTGATCTGAGAAAATTGAGGTCAAGTCATTTAATTCCTATTATTATTACTACTTAATTCCTAACAGTTTAGTATCGTAGCCAAATAGTTTAAGGTTCAAAGTGAAACTTGACATAAACTAAATGTTTTATTTTCCATATCAAACTCATTCTCCTTGAAGTAGGACTTCAAGCTTATGTTTTACATCTAGAGAAAATATTGTTTATAAACAAAACTTGCTTTGATTGTAGAAAGAGAAGAATTATCAACAATTTTCACTAAGACTCATAAAACAGCAGGTGATTCAGAGATGTTCCATTTCATGTAAATCTCATTAGCCCTGTAATTTGTTCAATAGCGTAATAAAAAGAAAATTCCAGGTCATTAAAGCCTTCTCAATCTTCACTTGTACAAGAGCCTGATGACATAATTGAACAATTCATCCTGCTTGGAAAGCAGTTTTGCCATTCAAACTCATAGATAATTCAACACTGTACAACATCTGCGACAACAACTAGGTGGACTGACTTTGAAAAGGACAAGAAATAAGTCAAATACAAATAAACAATGTCAGCAGTACCAATCATGAATATGTCCCTCTATCAAAGACTAACTAGCAGGGCAATGGTCAGCAACCACTCTATAAGGTAAGATGTATCCTGATGAAGACATGTACTACATGTGTGTGGGTGACAAATCAGTTCCTTTCAGAATACTAGCTCTACAGGGAAGCATCCCAGTATAATGGAAGGACATATGTTGTGTCAGTATTCTTATTTAAGTTAGGATGGGAACTTGTCCTCAACAACATGTTATTACGAAGCAATGATAATATATCTTTAAGTTTTTAGTTACTGCCTAGTCTGGAAAGAGTGAAAATAAAAGAAGACAAAATAATGTCTTTAAGCTACTTAGATATAATTTGAGGGCATATTTTACATCATTCTGTTTCTTAGTTGTAATGTGCATAACTATGTGGCAGCACCAAACTTATCATGTATAAATGCTGGCCTAACCACAATTATCAAAACCAATACATTAGGGGCTGGGAAAGTGGCTCAGTGGTAGAGTGCTTGCCTTGCAAGCATGAGGCCCTGGGTTTAATTCTTCAGCACCACATAAGCGGAAAAAGCCGGAAGTGGCCCTGTGGCTCAAGTGGTAGAGCGCTAGCCTTGAGCTGAAGAGGTGAGGGACAACGCCCAGGCCCAGATTCAGGCCCTATGACTGACAAAAAAAAAAAGACAAAAAAAGAAAATCAATACATTGATGTAGTTTAATTGTATTTTATTATTGAACATGCATTTTCATTGCATCTAACACATCTGAACACTCCTGATGTCTAGGTGATTGACTTCTAAGGAGTAAGAGTCTAACTTACAGAAGTAACTTGGGAGTAGAAGAGGGATGAGGTATGAATCACATAAAACAAGGAAACTAAAGAGGAGGATTAAATGCTAGTCCAGGTGAGGAGATGTGGGGGCTTCTTCCTCTAAAGGGATTACATTGATGGAATAAAGTTCCAGGTGACTTCATGGATAGCAAACATTTTTTGAATAAAACAGACATTGTTTTACAGCAAGACCCAGGAACTCGGTGTCTGATAGGCAGAAAGGGATCATACTATGCGGGTATAAACAAAGTTTATTGAAACATCATACATTTATATAGGACATAGGGGCATAGAAGGCAAAGCTGTAGTCAGGCCAATCCCAGGACAGGAAGGTAAACAACTTGAAAGTAAACAACTTAAAGGGTAAACAACTCTTGGGGGATATGGAGGATTAGCAATTTTTAATTCATGACAGAAAAGTCATTCAGGGTAACAAAAGAGGAAGCAAGGGGCAGGTGAGGATCTATTTAGAAAAAACAAAACAGGAATTTTGATGCATAGTTCTACACAATTAACTAGGAGGAGCACAAATGGCATATCTTAAAAAACACCACCTGAGCCTGGCACCAGGCTGGCACAGGACCTTTGCCCCACATGGAGAAAGGTGCATCCTCCTTCCCCCCTCCAGAGGAATGCATGCCAGCATGCACCCTCAGGGCACACAAGAACTCAGATGGGGTCTGCAAGTCAATGCCTCCAACAGACAAGATAGTAAATTATGTATCAGGTCACTCAAAACCACCTACATGACTAAAGAGGAAAGGAAAACAGTTGGCTACAGAGGTTAAGGAAGACAATAGGGGGTTAAGAATTATGGAAATTGGTAGAATAAATGGAAATTGGTAAAACAAACTGGTCAGCAGGACATGGGAATTAATGAGAGGAGGGGATCGATGTTATGGGCATTCACTAGCCATGCAGGAACAGAGGTTGCTAGCCCAGTAAAAGGATAAATACAGACTACATTGCCAATAAAGATGAACTTAACTCCCGCCTCAGAGGAAAAACAAAATAAGCCAATTGTGGCTTCCACATAGTGCATGCATTTTATATTATGCCACAAACTATTCTAAGGATCTTACATTTATTACTTAGCCATTTGAAGCACTCCTTCAAATTAGGTGCTATTATTTTCATTTGATGGATGGGGAAGCTGGGACAAAGCACAGATTTGGAACTAATATATCCAAAAATATCACGCTTAGACTTGCTTAAAAAGAATCATTTCCAAGGTCACAGAGGTGTTGAGTTGCTAAGAAAGGATCGAATCACTTTCTAGCACTACAGTTTGGCTCATAATTGCCATGATATTTTGCATCTTGATGCCCTTTAAATTAAACTGGATTTGAAAAAGCAAATTCTTCAGAATAAGTAATTCCACACTCAAGTGAGAAGTTCATTATTTTTATTTTTTACCATACCCCATCTTTAAAATATATTGCTATGTGCCTCTTCGCTAGGATTTAAAGTTCACTTCAAATTATTAGTTTGCCTTTAAGCTTCCCTAACAAACACCACAAACAAGATGGTTTGAACATCATAGTTCTAAAGGCAAGAAGTTCAAGGTCAAATTTGGCTTGACTTGGCTGTTTGAGACTTTTTTCATTGGTTTGTAGCTATCTTGCAACTGTCAAAAGGGGCAGGCAGGAAGAATTGAGAACCGCACTCCATTTCTCTAGCTTTGGATCTATGGACATGGGGAAGTAGTATGAAATCCTTTGGCTTGCTGGTTTACTAGACGTTTATTGTAGCTTAGAGCAGTGCCTTTTCCATATTTCTGTGGATGTACCCAGTAAGGACAAGTTAACTTGAGGCTGATTTTGTAGCTCCATTCTTATTGGAGCTAAGTACTGACCTGCAGCTGTGGAATAGATTCAAATTCTTTCCAAGTGACTTATATAATTTTTATATGCTTTTTATTGTAAAAATGCTGTACAGAGGGGTTACAGTTACATGAGCAAGGTAATGAGTACATTTCCTATAGAACATTGTTGCCTCCTCCTTTATTTCTCCCCTACCATCCTTTCCCTCCCACCTCCACAACTACTCCCTCCCTACCCCAAGTTGTGAAGTCTGTTTTCAACATAGTGTTTTGTACATCTCATTGTTACAATGGGTCAACCTGTATCCTTATTTAAGCATTTTGTTTTATCCCTTCCCCTCCCCGAATTAGAGAAGTGTATATACAAGATGCAGGGCACCCACATCAAATACAGTGAAAATAGGGGTTATCCCGTGGGAGAAGAACATATAAAGCAACAACAGCAAAAACAACAACAAAAATCTAGTACATGTGTAAGACAAGCAGAAGAGGCCAAAAGCTATGTACATATGACCATATAAGATGATGTTAAGCGAAATGAACCCCAAGATAGGGAGACAAATATCTTTTTTTCTTTCTTGATATGGTTTCTAAAGTATTTATAATATATAGTAATTTTTAAAGACTGAAAGTGTTCAAAAGGCACCTCATACTGACTGATTTGCCCTGATTGTTGAAAATGTGTAAGAAGATTTGCACCTTATTTTATGACCACAGGGCCTGCTTTCCAGAGCAGTGGCTTCTGAAAACTAAAGTTATGTATACATTTGTTGTTGGCTAATGATCTGAAAATAAAGCATTTCCTGAGCTGAACCTGAAGGTCATGGATTCTTTGATTTGCCTGTGCATTCTTTCTCTTGCTTTATTTTTCACTTTGATTAAGTCATTTATGGACACTCAAGGGTTCTTTCAATAGTCATAAGGTTCCCTGTACAGAAACTATAGAACTCAACTATTCAAAAATTAGATGGTGTTATTCTAAGCATGGGATTTGCTGTGTATTTAATAGAAATAATTTATTCTATTTATTATACTGTATAGGCATTGGTTTATTTTCTTATAATTATCACTTAATTACTTTGGTATATATTGACTTTATTTCATGACACAGATTTGTGTTAGAGATTTAGGAAACAAGTCAACAAGAAAACAAAGAAGTGTCCCTGGCATCTGTAGAAGTTCATTCTAACAATTAATATAAATGATGTTATTTTTACTTTTTTTTTTTCGGCCAATCGTGGGGCCTGAACTCTGGTTCTGGGCGCTGTCCTCAGCTCTTCACCTCAAGGCTAGTGCTTTACCACTTGAGCCACAGTGCCCCTTCCGGCTTTTTCTGCTTATGTGGTGCTGAGGGATTGAACCCGGGGCCTCATGCATGCAAGGCAAGCGCTCTACCACTGAGCTACCTTCCCATCCCATGATGTTATTTTTAGACACAGCTTTTTCCTGCATTATATTCCACACATACATCTTACTTTTACAAAATTCAGTGTATGGTTGATTTTGCAAATGATTCTATAGAAAATATCTTTCTGTTCAAACTATATGAATGTCAATATTTTTATTTCTAAATATTTTAATAATACAATTCTATTACTTATATAGGTGAAATTCTAATTATCTATTTAAAATACTCATCATGGGACATGTAGTTAAATTCTTGCTCTCCAGCTGGCTTTTGACACAAATAGGCATACTATCGTAATTCCATTATGTCAAGCATTTTTACAATAGCAGTGCAGAGACTTCCAATACAAATGTCACTATTCTGTCACTAATAACAGCAATAGTGCACTAAGTGTAAATCACAAAGGCAGCAGAAATTTAATACAATCTTGCTGTAGAAGTCATTCATACTGAGAAGTGTCATTATTGGTGTGGGCATTGCTTAGCATGTGCCAAGTCTTGAATTCTGTTTCCTAACACCACATAGACACAGAGACACAAAGAAACACTCCCTTTTTTTCCTTGAAATTGGAATGTACCTTATCTCTAAGAACACCATATTTTTGCTTGTTGGTTAGGGGGAAAGGAGAATGCCAAGTTGCTACTTATCATGAAAAGTTATAGAGGATTCTGCAGACATCTGACATTTTTTTGAGTTAAGTACTAAATAGTCTGTGAAAACTGAGTCCATAATGAAAAAGTATTTCAATAATATCAAGAACTAAAAAGTGCTAGGAAATAAAGCAAAAATAAAGCAATTCTGTCTTCCTAAGTATTCCTCATATTGAAGAAAAACTATTTGAAAATGTTTTCTCTATGATTCCCTTCTCAAATTATTTCCACATTATTCACTTATTTACATAGATATGCAATTCACATATATGCACATAAACAATGATGTCTAATATATATTAGATATATATGCATATATGTACATATATGCATATATATACATATGTATCTATTAGATACATATATACAGATATAGACATATATCTATATAAATAGAGAGAAAAACACACATATTACACATACAAAATATCCACTCCAGGAAGAAAATTCTAAAGTGGGGTGTCTTGATGACTTTTATGATGCAGATGTAACCCGTAAACTTGACAAATATGAAGAAGGTTTTGGCATAATTAAAAAGATGAATAATTCTTTATCTTATCTGTTTTTAAAGGACTCACTATGTGCATACAGTGGGTGCTTCTCCACCCAGAAAAGTTTAACAGCCTTCAAAGGCCCTGTGTACAGTACTCCCAAATTACATGTGCTGCTCTCTTAAAAGAAAATTTAATACTTCATGAGAAAATCCAGAGAAGATCAAATGAAAAATTCCACTATCTCAGCAACTGATGCTATATTTGGAGCAAAAACCAAAAAGGTAAATAATTTCCAATTATGAGCAAATCTAGGACTAACCTAAGCTGTTAACATAGGATTTCTTCACTTGCCAAATTCTTTCAGATGTAATGAAAAAAAGTATCAAATGGTATAGCTTAGCAATAAAAGACCAATGATGCCTAAGCCATAAAATATCTAATAAAGAAACTAGACTATATGCTATGAATAATATTTAGATTCAGTAAGAATATCCCAAAAGTCTGGGGAGCATTGCTCAGTTGTATAATATTTGCAGCCCATGTATAGTACTCTAGCTTTGATGTCTACACAAGAAAGAAAGAGAAAAAAAGAAAAAAGGAAGGAGGGAGGGAGGAAGGTAGAGAGGGAAGGAAGGAAAGATAGAAATAAGAAAGGAAGAATGGAAAGAAGGAAGGAAGGATGGAAGGAAGGAAGGAAGGAATACATATTGTCTATGTAACATATTTTTGCTAAAGTAGTGGTTTTTTCCCTTCATCAGTCATGAATAGAATACCATCTGACATTTATAAGGCAATAATTAATCTAGTTCTAAACAATTTTGCAGACAAAACAGCTTTTAGTTTTTATAGTTACATGACTAGATTATTTTCCTTTACAATGTTCACATTTTTATTACATGCCTTATAAATCTGATTTATTTCAGCTAAGATACAATAAAATCCTCATTACCTCAAATTATCATCATAATAAACTTGTCTAACTATGTCAGATTTGTAAAATAAAAATTATATGTGTATGACAGACATATTTACAATATGTAATATTTTAAAAGAAATGAGGTGAACAAGTGAACAATTCAGTATTTCCTTCTAAATGAATATAAGGAAAAAATGTTTTGCCCATATGCAAATGATGTGAGCCATAACTCAAAATGAAAACTTATCACCATATGGAATTCAACATAAGGAAATGTCCTGCAAAAAACTTGCATGTACAATTCAACCTAAGTGTATCTGTAGATTTCTAATCTTCTAGCTTCTTTCAGATTTTTAGTATTTTATTGTGAAGATACTGTACAGAGAGATTACAGTTACATGAGTAATGAGTACATTTCTTATCAAGCACCTCCTTTGTTTTTCCCCTACCATGCCTTTCCCTCTCCACCTCCCCACTCCTCCCTTCCCTCCCACTCACCAAGTTGTAAAGTTCCTTTTCAACTTATTGTCTTTTAAGTCTCATTATTACAATGGGTCAATCTGTATCCTTGTTTCAGCATTTTGTTATTTCCCTTTCCCTCCTCAGATTAGAAAAATGTATATACAAGATGTAGAGCACAAGAATCAAATACAGTGACAACAAGGGTGACACCGTGGGTGAAGAACGTGCAACAAACAAACAAATAAACATATAGAACATAAAAACATCAGCAACAAAGAAAAACTCTTGTGTCCCTCTCTTGGGATTCATTTCACTTAGCATCATCTTATATGGTCATATATACATAGCTTTTGACCTTTTCTGCTTGTCTGGTAAGATTATCCTAGATGTATACTAGTTATTGCAAATAAGGGAAACCATAGGACCTAAGTTTTTTTGTTTTGTTTTGTTTTGTTGTTTTTGTCGATCATAGGACCTGAACTCTGGGCTAATGTTTTGAGCCACAGCAGCACTTCTGGCTTGTTCTGCTTATGTGGTACTGAGGAATTAAACCCAGGGCCTCATGCATGCAAGGCAAACACTCTACCACTGAGCCACCTTCGCAGCACCAAAGAAGTAATTTCTTTTCTTTTTTTTTTTCTTGCAAGTCCTGGGGCTTGAACTCAGGGCCTGCGTGCTGTCCCTAAGCCTCTAGGCTTAAGGCTAGAGCTCTACCACTTGCGCCACAGCACCACTTCTTTCTTTCAGATTTTGAACACATTTACCTTACATTGTTTATACTGTCCATTTCCTATCAAACAGAAAATATAAGCATGTAACCATTTTTACTCTTTCTTAATCTGAGAATTTCAGTTTAAAATCAGTACCTTTATTATACCAAAATTATATTAAAAATAAAATAATTACTGATTTTTTTCTAACAAAATTCAAAAAAATATATTGTGTAGAGTTAAGTTTGATGTTTGTAAATCATTTGATGTTTGTAAATAATTTTGGTAACTCATATATTTTTATAGATTAGTTTTCATCAACACATATAAATTTCTGAAAATCCCTTTTCCTTTTATAGTATGAAAGTATACTAACTAGAGAATTCTAAAAAAGTAGTTTTTTCTTCAAATTTTATGCTAGAGTCTTATGAACACATTACAGGGCACATTATGATATACAAAATAAAGATTAGTTTAATTGTGTACAATCAAGTGTTATATCCTTTACCATTTTCCTGATATGACAGATGAATTCTGAGCTAACAAGATAAGAAATTTATATATCTATATTTATTTTTATATAGCAAGCAACCAAGGAAAATGCCAAGGGTGCATTTATCCCAGCATGGAAAAAGGCACTCCTGGGACACTGGAAAATGATGGAGCATCCTGAAGCAGTAAGCCACTGCTCAGATGGCAGGGGTGGTGTCAGATCCTGGGGTCAATGGTGTAAGGCATATTAAATAGGTAGGTTTCATTAGGTAGCCAATGAAGAGAACACCACACGCTATTCAGGCAGGAAAAGATGGGAAAAGAAGTTTATTTACCGATCTGCTGCCTCCGCCATGCATGCTGGAGAAGCATGGCTGAAAATACAAGTGTGGGGGGGTAGGGAGCCCACCTTTTGGGCCAGGACTTATCTAGGCCAGGGACAGGAAGAGGTGTGGCAGGTGGGGGAAAGGTGTGGCCACACTGGATCTGGATGTGACCTCAGGATCTGGAACCCTCCTAAAGTCATATTGGAGGCATGTGACCAGAGGTGGCTAGGATGTGATCTAGCAGAAGGGGAAGGTGACTGCTTCTAGGTTTGCCAGTTACCTAGGTAACAGATACTGGGCAGAAATTTAGCCAAGAAGGAGGGAGGTGTCCCTGTGCAGACCTTACATTCCAGCCTTTTGATAACTATGAAAAAGGGCTAAGATTCTCTCTGGCTATATCCTGCTTGCAAGGGGCATTGACAGTAGGGGTAAAAGGCTGAGATGTGGTCCCCTCTGGGAGAAGGCAGCAGCTCTCCCTGGGGCATTGAGTCCTTAGATAAAGTCTGGTGCGGGCAAGTCTCTTAAACGAAGTCTGGAGAAGTCTCATGAGGCTTTGAGGGATTGAAAAACAAATACTAGAGAGGAAAGAAATGGCAAGAGGAAGGACTTGGGGCTGAAAATGTTGGTCAAAATGTCCCTACCTACTTCTGACATCTGGCAAGTAGGTAGAGGAGAAGTCAGGTAACAAAGGAAAGAATATAAGTTCCTGTCCAGTTCAAAGGTAGACAGGTATGGACATTAGATGGGCAGACATCTTATTTCTATTGACCTACCGGCTCTGGTTAATTTTGAAAGGCCAGGTACAAAGTGGCTGATGTGACATCATCTCCTCTTACTCTTCTCCATGTTCCCTTGTTCCCCAGACTGGCTGAGTCTAGGTGCTCATTGCTGGGATGGCTTGTCCCAGTTGGTATTCAAGGATGTTTGAACTCAAGGCCTGAGCATTGTCTCTGAGCACTTCTGCTCAAGGCTAGTGCTCTACCACATTGCTTTACAGTACCACTTGCAATGTTTACTGGTTAGAGATAAGAGTCTTGAGCCATGCTTCCAGCCTGGCTCTTTGCTGGTTAGCTGGGAGAAAGAGTCTTAGAGATTTTTTTGGCCCAACTGGCTTTGAATTGCAATCTTTGCCACAGAAGCCCTTTATTATTTCCAGTTAAGGCAACAAGGAAATTAAGTAGAATAAATAGAGTTTACCTGATTCTTATCAAGAATTGACCAACAAATATTCTGAAATGACAAAACTTGTTAGATATGATGAGAATTTTACCACAGATATAGTATTGATTTCTTTCTGGTAGCCCTAACAGTGCTTAAGTTAACCAAAGTTACAGAAAGAGCCTTAGCCTTTACAAATCCATAGGAATCTTTCACCAGGAAATCAGTTGCATGTGATGGAGCCAAGTGAGACTCCAGTCTACTTTTACCATGGTGGAAGTAGTCAGGATGGTCTAGGCAAGAGGGAGGCCTGTCTTCCAGTTGAAAGAGATGAACTGAATCTGGACTGCAGGTAGACTGGCTGGCACTGAACTATGAATTCAAACTGAATGAACTTCTGGAATCTCAGACAATTTAAGCCAAATAACTTGATTACAATGCCAGATAAGAAGTTTACACAGACACAGACATACACACCTAGGCATACACACACAGCATCAAGTTGAGGTTGGCGCAAAATTGAGTTGGTGTGAAATAGTAGCTGAGCTCCCATGATACCAAGATGGTGCATCCACCACATGGTCAATGCTAGAGAGAGCTAAAGATTTTGACAGTGAGGGCCCATTGCTTCTAGCACACATGGAACTTCAGGTTTCACCATCACTACAAAGACAGAGGAGGGGTTCACAGGGCAAGGGGCCTTGCGCGGGAGGCCACAAAGGAAGGGATACCTTGTGGGGGAGGCTGCAAAAGAGGGGGCACCTCACAGGGGAGGCTGCAAAACTGAGGGGGCCTCGCTGGGGAGGCCACAAAATGGTGTGTACCTCTCTGGGGAGGCCACCAATGGGGGTACTTCATGGGGGAGGCTGCATAAGTATGTATAGTACCAAGCTTGGTGGAAGGTTAAGAGTCAGATGAGACCCAATCCTTAACCCACCATGTGGCCAAGATGGTGAACTCAAGATGGCAAATTTCTGAAAAAAATGCAAAGAAAACCTAAACAAATGGAAACTCTGACAATTTTCAAAACTAGAATGGCTAGCCTTTGAGAGGGAACCTAGAGGGGGTCCCTGGGACCCAGCCTGCGTCACACTCTTCAGGGCACAAGCCAAAAAGTTGTAGAAAAGAGAAAGGGAGTGATAGGGAAAGTTAGACATGATTGACAGAGAGAGAGAGAGAGCAAAGAGAGCTTTAAAGTAAGCAGACTTCTTGACCATTTACCATTGTAGTGGCAAAAACTGTTTAAAACAGAATGGCATAAAATTAGGCTCTCTGGCTTTCCAGAGAGTGCAAGAGGCATTTCAAAGGGGTTTAACGGCTTGGGCATGACTTGCAGCACCCCATTCAATGTGTAGGAGAGTCAGTCTGGTGAGTGAAGGAGAGCTGACCAGACAGAAGTGGAGTCCCGACTTCCCCCAGAGCCCTGTACAGAGAAATGGCCAAGCCCCCAAAACCAAGCATCCTCAGTTTCAGAGGTGGCTGGTCTTAGGCTAAAGGCTATAGGAGCTCTCTGGTGGGCACCACATCTGACAGAGACTGAGCAACAGAGAGCTGTAGAGAGTAGTTTCACTCACCAGAGTAGAGAAGTGGTGTGGACATGGATGTGAAGGACAGCAATGGTATTGGTGAAAAGTCTCACATGGTGTCTCAAGGCAGTTCAGTTTGCAGAAAAGGAGTGGTTAGAAAATTCTAACATTTCCAACTCAAAATCCCCATCTGAGTCATGGCACCATAAGTAAGGTATATTAAATAGGTAGGTTGCATTAGGTAGCAGCACTATTCAAGCAGGAAAAGATGGGAAAAGAAGATTATTTACCGAATTGCTGCCCCTGCCATGCACGGTAGAGAATCATGGCTGAAAAGGCAATGGGGTGGGGGAACCCACCTTTGGGCCAGGACTTATCCAGTCCAGGGACAGGAAGAGGTGTGGCAGGTGGGGGAAAGGTACGGCCACACTGGACTGGATGTGACCTCAGGGTCTGCGACCCTCCTAAGGTCAGATGGGAGGCGTGTGACCAGAGGTGGCCCAGGATGTGACCTAGCAGGAGGGAAAGGTGACTGCTTCCAGGTCTTCCAGTTACCTAGGTAACAGATACTGGGCAGAAACTTAGCCAAAAAGGAGGGAGGTGTCCCTGTTCAGACCTTACAATTTGTGTGTGGCCCTTCAAAAATTGATCAGAGCCAGGAGGTCATGGGGAGATAGTCTGTAAGCATGCCTAATGTCCATGACTATCAACCTTCTAAAGGGACAGGAACTTGCTAGTCATCTGTGATAGTAGTAAAAAGCTATGTTTGTAAAATGTATTTGCTCAAAGCTCTAATTGGCAGTAACTTTTGGGGCTAGCAGCAACCACCTAAATTCCTCTATTCAGGAAAGAAGGTTGTAGACCTGAGATTGTGTCCCTACTGAGATCTGTCTAAAGGCCTACTTAGGTAACTTAGGCATGGTTAGGGTCACTAGAGATCATGTTCTTAAGCAACCAGAAATATGCTTTTGCAAACTAGTATGCTAAGCAAGCTACACTGCTGTAGCCTGAGAAAAGATTTGTGCATTTGTTAAAAATTAAGTGTTGTATATAAAATCCAGTTTGGGGTAAAATAGTGCTGCTAATAACATCTCATCCTGGTAACCCGTTGGAAAAATAGGCTAAGGCTATAGGTTCCTGACTAGGTATTCTTAATGCCCCTGAATCAGCTTGAAGAAGTTCTCTGGTTATTAAAATGTTGTTAGCTTGGTAAATTACCCTGGAGGAGCTATTGCCTAAACTGCCTTAAAAATCAATAGGGCTCCAGCCTCTAAGAGCCAGTGTACAACCAGGAAGGTAGTGGGAAATTTCACTGAAGTCTGAGCTTAGGTTAAGCTTCTTTAACCAGTTTGTGCAGAAATGGCAGGTACCTCAGCAGGAGGTATCATACTCTACCAGAGCTGCTGGGAGACATTGCTACGGCTGTCAAGCCCATCTCTTCTAGCCTGTAGATTCCTGTTTGAGTAAAGTTCAAAAATGGTCTCACAGCATCTGGAGGAGACTATATCATCCTGACCACCTCCACCGTGGTCAAAGTGGAGTGGACTCCTTCTTGCCGGACTCCATTACCTGCAGTTGATATCTGGTGAAAGACTGTTTTGGATCTGCCTAACCTAAGACTTTGGTTGCAGGACATTCTTTTGTGACATAGATTTGTAAATCATGACACCTGCCTGACATGGTAAAGTCAGGGCAAAGTCCCCTGACTGTATGGGTACCAACCATACGGAGCCAACTTTTAACTGTTGGAGACTCCACAAATTACAGGAGTAAACGACTTAGGCAAAATTCAGTTCTTTTACAGAAGAAATCAATGGTTTGACTTCATGTACATAAGAAAAAAAAGGAGGGAATGATATAAGGAGGCCAGATCTGGCCAGCGCCATATTGGCTACATGGTATATGATAGGGTCTGGCATCTTGTCTTCATGCTGGGAGAACGAAGCCCCTCCCCCTGCCCCCATCACCTGCCTCCCAGGTAATCGGCATGCCAGGACTCCTGGAGGCAGGGGCAGGCACTTGGCTGATAGGTTACTGACTCTGTCAGTCTAGTTTCTGGGACTGGGAATTTCCTGCACCGACCTATTTAGGCCTAGACCAGCCTAGTCACCGGACTCCATGTCATGTGTGTCTCCGTGACCGTATCTTGTGTCCTGTCTTCCTGGCTCATCTCCAGTCATTATTGAGTCCAAATTCAGCTCTCCATTGGAACTGAATTGGCTTGGTATTTTTTTTTTGGTCTTTCTTTCCTCTTTAGCATGTTTCCTAGCTGGGTTATGTGTATTTGCATGCTGCAGGCCTTTGTAACAACTGGAGGCCAGCAGCCTGTTAACTGTGTAATAAAGACTCCAATATTCTATATTTTAAAATGTGGCTTCTGAAATGATTTACTTTACAACACTTGAACCAATGAGAATTTGTTTGGATGGGATGGGGCAAGCCTTGGCGGGCATTCTCACAGCTGGGCACCATGCCACTATATCCATGGTACAAGCTATGCAGGCTTTGCCCTCCCAGTGGTAGCCTGCTATCACCACTGGACCAGCTCTATGGCAGGATTTCCAGGCTTCATCTGTAACCACAACTGCTTTAAGCGTAGGCGTCTGGCACTTTGGGACATTCATTTGAATAAAGCTACTCTTCCTGGAGTCAATTTCTAGTCAATGTCCTAGTACTTTCAGCTCAATGTCCTAACATGCATTAATGTTTAGAAATATTAATTGTACTGATTATCCAAGTATAGCTAGTGTGTTTGGTGGAGGCTAGTTTTTGTGCTGTCCTTCTGAACAGTTGGGTGCTTTGGTTGACTCCCTATAATACAGTGGCAAATCACTTCTACTTTTCTAGGAGACCAAAAGCTAATATTTACATATAAATTATAATTGAACCTGGTTGTGCATTCGTAGCTCTGAAGTATCTGGTCAATTTGGCCAAATTGATCATTCAGAACAACCACTCAGATGTGCTGCAACATACAAGAATCTCCTACCTGCAGTGAACAAGGTTAATAAACAACATCTCCTGTGCTTTCTCTGCTAAAACAAGTTAACACCTAAGTTGCTTGTTCCTCAAATAGGTTCACCTAAGGCCATGCTGTGGTCTGGCTCATCATTTATCTGAGGTGGCTAGAAAATAACTCAATTTAAATCACAATATACCTCAGCACAGCAAATGCTGTTCTCTGAGCTTTATTATGTTAGGAAACCAAGATAGCCTAATCAATTCAAGAATATTTTAGAATCTTGTAGATTTGAATAAAATGAAGATGCTCCCTAAAAGCCATTTAGATGGGCTTATGTGATATTTAAGACATCCTTTATTATTCTTCAATAGACATAATGCATATCATTTTATTTCATATGCAAAAAGAGCTGTCATTGTTATATATTTACAGATCAAAATAAGATAATTACACTTTCATTCTGGTTAGAGCTTGAATTAAACTAAAATTAGCCATGTTACATCTTTCCTTTCTGTCCTCAGAGAGAAAAGGGAATGTATGTTCTTCTTCTCTGTTTAATATGTGTATGCAACCCAGTTTCCATGTTTCTTTCTTCTGTTTGTACTTCAATGATTCTTAGTCATTATTTCTGCTCTTTATACATATGTATTTATATGTTATCAACATTACTAAGACTTCTGTCACCTTCTTAGTGTAGGAACTTATTTTACTAACAGCCTCAGTAGAGGCTATTCTAGTGAACTTATCTTGTAATGATAATGACACTTGCTAGGTTTGCTGAGTGTGTGTTCAGGAACCCATTCTGAAGATAATGCATAAGACAAAGAAGAAGAAACTCTTTAAAGACCTGCCTTCCACCAGAATCCATCATCTATTCACAGTGTACTTAAGTCTCAAGTGTCCTTTCAAATTTTGATCTCCTTAAAATGAATATATCAGCCCAATGTAAACTTTATTTCAAAATTCTATGACTAGATTGTTTGAAAATTAATTTAAATATAGCATCAACCACAGTTCACATATCGTACTGCAATTTGGTATATGGAAGATGTATATTGATATTCTGTAGAGCCAAAGGGGAGCAAAGATATATAAGGTGTGTTTGAGAGCTCATAAACAATTGACCATTTTTTCCAATCAAATGGTGATGTAACTTTTCCTCCCTTTGTATAAGGGTGCATTCTGACTGCATGGTCAGTAAACCAGGTAAAAGTTGTGTGGTGCCAATATAAAGGTCTGCCTTTGTATGTCCCTCCCTCACAGTATAACCCCTGCTTTTACTGTATTTGATGTCGGTATAATTTGTGGAGAGAAAGGGGAAAAACAAGTCGTTTAAATAAGGATATAGGTGGACCTGTTGCAACAATGAGAAGTACAAGTTTTCATGTAGAAAACAAACTTTACAACTTTGGGGGGGGAAGGATTGGGTGGGGGGTGGGGGGGAGGATGGGAAGGGATAGGAAGGGTAAACAAAGGAGGAGGCTACAATGCATGATAAGAAATGTACTCACTATCTTGCCCATGTAATTGTAACCCCTCTGTACAGTATTTTCACAATAAAAAAAGAACTATTTAAATTCAATAACTCAGTTTAGAAAGTCAATAGAGATGGTCATTTTTTTGAAATTGTTAAGAAGAAGGACTAGCAAAGAGGGTGAGAAGTGTAGCCCTTCAGTCCCTTTTCCCAGTGACCTCCAAGTAGAAAGCCCCTAACCACTTTTCGGCATAGTGAGTAAGCTGTCCTGGACATGGTTCCTCCAGCAGAATGGAAAAACCCTAGAAAATGCTTTCTGGATAAGCGATGAACATCACCATACAGATTTGCCCTGAAAAATTCAAACAAAGAAAAGTTTATTGTTATTGTACTAAACAGCTAAGTTTCAAGGTGGTTTTTTACCCAGCAATAGACAGTTGGGATAATATACAAGCATCATTATAACTCTCAGTTCATTGAAGTTTGTAGTTCTCCCAAATTATGTGTGTATATTTGTGACAGCAAAGAGAACATTACAGGAAAAGCTGAAGGTCTCAATAATCACCAGAAATATCCAAGAAAGCAAATAGGCAGAATGACTGAGAAACACTAAAAAAGTAAACTAAAAATAAAAAGTCAGGAAGTTTGTTATTAAAATTAACATCATTATTTGCCTTCTATATCATGTCTACATTTGACAGAGATAGTTCTATTGACAGAATCCAGCCATTATATATAGGAAGTCCACAAAATATGGAAGTCAAAGATCCAATTTCAAACATGTGAAACTAATTTGAAGACAAATGATTACTTCAATCTAACATTTAAAAACAACATCAACAACAAAAGCCAATTGAAATCTTGAACTTTATAAGCCCTTTACTATGAGCTCAATTGAGCAATGCAGTGTTAGATTATTTATCTCCCAAAACTGAATATGCCTACAGGTTTTACTACATTGGACCTCATTCTCAGAACAAAGCAAACAGTTGAATAATGTTATTATGTTGTTATTTTAATGTGCATAAAACTTAGCCCAATGATCTTGAATCAACAGAAAAAAAATTAAGAGTTCTCCAAATATATGTTCTGTTTGCCCCAAATCTCAGCTCAGAAGCAATGTTGCATGTCAGTAGTACTCCTAAAAACACAATTCTGATATTGAGCCCCTCCATCACACTTTTGTGCCTATCCTTATACCCTCCCAGGGATCTGGAACCCCTAATCTAGATTCAAAAGTCAGGGGGCAACTTCTCATCACAAGAAGTGGGGATATATGGTGATGTTTGCAAATATAATTGACATAACTCTCTCACTGGTCATTTTGAAGACACAGGTCCCTTGATTTGCTGCCAGTGGTTCAGATACATATGCACATACAGGTGTGCACCATTGAGTTTTCAAAGCACTAACAGAATCCTATCAATTTTTTTTTAAATTACTCCGTGGATTTCTTTTTCAAATGAAAGAAATAAAATTCAGTCTATGGGGGTTTGAGGATGTTGTTTCAAATACATTTTTGGGCAGATGCCAGTGGCTAATGTCTATGATCCTAGCTATTCAGGAGGCTGAGGTCTGAGGGTCTAGGTTCAAAGCCAGTCTGGGGAGGAAAGTCTGAGACTCTTATCTCCAATTAATCAGCAAAGCTGGGAGTGAAGATGTGGCTCAAGTAGTAGAGCAAAAAAAGCTCAGTGATAGTGCCCAGATCCTGAGTTCAAGCCCCAGGACTGGCAGGCATACTCAGAAACCAGACACACACATATGTGTGTCTGGATGTCTGGGTGTGTGGCATGTATATATATATATATATATATATATATATATATATATATATATATGTATGTATGTATACACACACACACACACACACACTTTTCAGTATATGGGTTTTTGCTCAGAATGTGAGGTATTGATTACCTTATGCATGATAATAATCATTGTTGTTTTAGTATCTCAGTATAAGATTCCTTACCCTGAAAGAACTCATTTACTCTGCTATTTTTACTATTACCACTGTATTCATATTTATTGTTACTTGACTTCATTTATTAATGTCTGGGATTTATACTGTTAAAGCTGGTCAAAATTTCACTGCTCTTTGTTACTATTTATTGCTCCAAGGTCAGGCTAATTTCCCCTCTCTGCAGCATAATCCCTAACATATTCTTAAAAAGACTTCCAGTATGAAGGAGGCTCATCATTTCTCTTCCAAAGATTCATATTGCTATTTATGTTTTACAACTTTGGATGATTGTAAAAATTGTATTTTTCTCTATAATTAGGAAAGCCATCGTTCTCTCACAAAACTGTCTACATCTAAACCTCCCATTAAATTGTGTTATTATTTAGAAACTATAAGAACATGTCAACCATTATCTATTCTCAATTTATCCTTGTGCATTTTTTCAGCAAGAATTCTTTTGAAATAACAAGAAATGCTATTTGCATAACAACTGAGCCTGTCTCATTCTCTGTAATTGTTTTTATTCTCTTCTTGAAGAAATTAACATAATATACTAGTCTGAACAAGAACTGTATCTTTTCTGTACTTATGAAAGATAACATCTGTAATATGACATACCTGTTTTTTACTTTCATTGTAAAATAATAGGATTAAGCATATTTCCGTTAAGGCAGACGTGCACTTGCTGATGTGTTTACATATCAATTTTAACAGCTTTGTATAATACTTCTATAACTTTCAGAAAGACATAGTTTCATATTGGACAACCTGAAGTAAGAACAATACTGTCTGTTAACACTGCTTTCGTACAACTTCATATAACAACAATCTTCAGCAGAAGATGCTGTTCTATACGTAGGTCAGAAGATTCGGTTCTATACGTAAGTTGACAAAATAGTGGTTTGTTTTTAATGGGAGTGCTTACAGCAGATGACAAAACTAAGAGATTATTTCTCAATATAATTCCAACAATTATTTTGCACACTGACTTCTGCAGAGTGGAAAAAAATATTGACCAAAGAAGAGGTCAAGAGAAGGAATTGCATTTGATTCATCTGTTGTGAAAATACCATATAAAGTACAAACTGCATTTACCACAAATCAAGGACATTGAATGTGACATTGCGCAGTATTCCCTCCATACACTTGTTTAGAATCCAAGGAGAAAGTAAATTTTATTTCCTGAAAAATAGCTTAGTTTCTCACTTCTCCTGATAACCACATAATCAATTCTTTGGCTTTTCTCTGTTTTCTAGGAAGTTTGTGTCCAATTATCTTGACCTTTCTGAAATGTTTAATTGTCTTCTTATTTTCTTTTGTCAAAATTATTATATATTCATTTTATTGTCAATTATCAGGCAGACAAAAACACTTTGTCAAGCTGGGAAGGTGGCTCAGTGGTAGAGCACTTGCCTTGCAAGCATGAGGCCCTGGGTTCAATTCCTCAGCACCACATAAGCAGAAAAAAAAAAATGGAAGTAGTGCTATGGCTCAAGTGGTAGCATGCTAGCCTTGAGCTGAAGAACTGAGGGACAGTGCCCAGGCCCAGAGTTCAGGCCCCATGACCGGACCCAAAAACAACAACAACAAAAAAAAAAACCTCAAAAAAACAAAACACTTTGTCTTAGGCTATTACTGATTATTCCTAAAACTATAAAGATACTTTATACTCAGACACTTGTTCTAATTTTCACATTACTTAATAGAATCTAAGTCAAAGGGTAAAGGATAAATGTGGGAAATAAATTATATTCTCACAATACATACACAAAATAATCTGCATCAAAATCTCATGCTTCTTATTTTTATTTTGTTTTCAACTTGCTTTTGATCTTAAAGGCTAGCGGTTGCAAATAATGTATACCTTTATTCATTGATATTGAATTAATATTGCTTTAGCCTTTTTCATAAAAAATTTGGTTTGGGATGCTTTCAACATATAAAAAATAAAAAAAACAGCACTTCTTTCCTCTGAATCCTTATGCATAATGTGTTAGGTATGCATTATGGTGTCCAGTGAGAAATAATTTGGATAAATGAAAGAAGAAAACTAACTGGGCTGTTCATTCAACATTTATTTCTGTGAGTACAAATCAGCTGTTTCTTATGTAATTTATTTCACAGAGTTTTTTTCTCTTCATAACAAGAGAATAAAATTGTTTCTTGTAATATTAAACTGTACAATATTATGCCCATCTTGTACATGGTTATAACCATGATTTTTTTTTAAGAAAACAACAAGTTGGTTGTTCTCCCAATATATCCATGTGTGTCTCAAGTACTCTTAATATGTCACACATTCTGGACCTTCATTTTTCTGATTGATATAAGAGGAGATCACTTTATCACCCTGAACAGCCTGGGAAATGGAGAAAATATACCTTCTTGTTTTACAAGTGACTCTTAGATGAAAGAACGCGAGATTATGATCTCTCCAAATTTCTGCTAGTGTCTAAGGATAAAATATGAATTAAAGATCATGGATAGAGAATAGTATATTAGTAATGTTGCAGGAAGCTCTGATGTCAATTTTGGATACTGTAGTACTCAAAGGGGAATGTAAATATCAAACTAGCAGGAAAATCTTTCACTGCAAAGTGGTTTCCAGGTGGAGGGCATAAAAATCTTAAGAGCTATGAATAATAAATGTAAGAAAGTTAATACTCATGACACTGGCAATGCATAGATTAAGTCTTCACTACTTTGAGTGTGTGTGTGTGTGTGTGTGTGTGTGTTTCATGCCTATATTTCAAAGCTTAAAAAAAGGTTAATTATTTCCATGACTGTGCTGTATTAAAGTTCTACTTTGCTACCTACACCAAGAAGCAAAGGCACAGCAATCAGTATCTGAACTCCCAGATTCAGCCTGAGGTGGATTCAATGGATTCAACTTTCCTCAAATTGCCTTATCTCTACTTGTTTCCCTATTGCCCAAGATACTTCTCTCTACTTCGTTTGGCTCTGCCATCTTGATTGATCTGCTTCTTGATTTTGTCTGGACCTGTTAGGTTTCTGATTAATGGTTCATCTTGCCCTCTCTAAGTTGTCTCTTATTCCAGCTGCCCACATGATACCATTAACCTGCATTCTATCCTCTGCTACCTACGTGAAATGTTTTCATTCAAGCAGCTGCTTTACTAAGACTCAGTTCACTGTCTTTCTCCAAAAAGCCTATTAAACATCTAAACAGGCCTTTCCTTCTTTTGTCGTTGAGGTCATTCTTTTTTATCATAATAATTCTTGGGATCACTGCAGCATCACCCTCTGGCCCTGCTTTAGTGAGCCCAAGCTGCATAGACAAAGCCTAGCCTCATCTTCCTTCAGAAATAATTCCTGCTTCAGAAGTGTGCAGGGATTAGACCACAGGGCTCATAAGAAATTACTATGGTTGGGCTGGGAAGGTGGCTCAGTGGTAGAGCTCTTGCCTTGCGTGCATGAGGCTCTGGGTTTGATTCCTCAGCACCACATAAGCAGAAAAAAAATAAAAACGGAAATGGCGCTGTGGCTCAAGAGGTAGAGAGCTAGCCTTGAGCTGAAGAGCTGAGGGACAGCGCCCAAGGCCAGATATTAGGCCCCACAACCAACAACAACAGCAACAACAAAAGAAATGATTATTGCATATTGAGAAACTGCAATTACATGGGACCTATGTTCCTTTGGGCCTGGCTTACTTACTTAATGTAATTTTTTCCGTCTTTCCATTTCCTAACAAATGGGGCAATGTCATTCTTTCTGATGGAGGCATATTACTAGTATGTGTCACAGACAAGCAGAAACAGTCAGATAAGTTGATGATAGGTGAAATCAACCCCAAGATAAGGACACAAATGTTTTTTTTTCTTTCTTGCGATTGTTTCTAACATATTTATAAGATGATTTCTTTGTTGCTTTGTATGTCCCTCCCCCACGGTATAACCCCTGCTTTCACTGTACTTGATGTTAGTATAATTTGTGGAGGGGAAGGGAAAAAACAAATTGTTTAAATAAGGATACAGGTGGACCCATTGCAACAATGAGATGTACAAGATGTTATGTTGAAAAACAAACTTTACAACTTTGGCTGGGGGTGGGGGGAAGGGGAGGGAGATGGAAAAGGATGGGAAGGGGAAACAAAGGAGGAGGCAACAGTGCTTGATAAGAAATGCACTCATTACCTGGCCCATGTAATTGTAACCCCTCTATATGGTATTTTCATAATAAAAATGCATAAATAAGAAACTGCAATTGCAACTATCTTGATAGTGGTAGGATTATGTACAGAAAAGAACTGGCAGATGCTCCAAATCCCCATTCCCTCTACCCTTCACTCTCCCACCCAGTGCCACAATGCTCACTTCACCTTCTAGCCACTGCATCAACAAATTACTGGCAACATTTTCATAGTCATTCCATACAGAAAAAAATCAATTATAAAAGTAATTTCGATGTAGTATGTAATTATATATCTCCTGAGAAGCATTTTGTATTTAACAGAATCCACCGAAAAAAAATAACCTGACTTTGGTATATACCAAAATTACTGTTCATTATTATCATGTAAGACAGTGATAAATTGCAGATATAAAGTCTCTATCCTATACCATTTGCAAACAGACTCTTCTATGTATGTGCCCAATACATACTTGTTGCTATACATGCTTGTTGCTACCACGCTTTCTAAGTGCAATAGAGTCCCATAAAGTTTGAGAAACATCAAAATATAAAATTTGATAATATAACAAAATAATTGTTGTTCAGCCAAGAACCTTTGCAACTTGGAAATAATTATTCCTTGTATTTCACATAATCACATTGATATATAAGTTATACAAACATAAACTTTACTCGGCTATATGATATTGATTTTCTTTTTTCAATTTATTTTAAAAATACCTAAATAACTAAAAAGAACTCAAATATTATAAATTTCAAATCCTAAGAATCTCATCAAAATTTTATTGTGTCATTCTACACAAATAAGAACTTGAAACTTTTTCAAGCCTTGTCTATCAAAGATCCTCACTGCAAATTAACTGCTCCTAAGGATCCAAAATATTTTTTGTTGCTTTCTCTATGTATGAAAACAGAAACTAATTTTGGTTATGTTTTTCATTAAAGACTGAATTTAAATACTGTTTCTGAAAATATGCTTATCATTTTCTCTCTCCTTTTTGATCCTCATTTTAAAAATGATAAACAGGAAAAAAAAAACTAAGAAGAATGGTTAGCTTAGGAAAGGGAAAATGTGTGTAAAAGCAGTGATCCCTGAAGTTTAAGTCACAAAGCTCTTTAAGTCTGCAATCCTGGGCCCCTTTTGACACTTTAAATAAGATGTATATGCTGGTGGATGTCTCAAGTTTTAAAGGATGAACCAAGGAGTGCAATAGATCAGAAGAGTGCTCACTGCAGACATTTTTCTGAATGAGGAATGTGCCACCCAGAATGTGCTACAAAATGTTAATGGCTTTGAGGCTATACAAATTTGAACTTTATTGCAATGTGCTAATAATGAGAAAGATTGCAAAATTATATACTGGGGTGGTAGCACAGGAGGACAGTGGCAAGGAAATCAGAGGTAATCATGAATCATCTTGCCATGTGGAAGGATCCTGGGCATCTACTAATTGCGTGTGGGGGCTGCCAACCTTTCCCCTGCAGCGCTTTCTCACAACCATAGCAACTACACAAATGTGTCTTGACTTTGATAATGAGATTAATAGCCAAACCAAAAGGCATGACTGGCCAAAGGGAGTGGATAGTTTAACTTCTCATATTTTGTAGAATTTTAAAGTTAATGGGCTCATCACATTTCACCATCCTGCTCCTCTCTCTTCAGCACAAATCAACAGAAGCATGCTTGAATGGTAGGCTGGGATAAAATTCTATCAAAGTTTTGAAGGTCAGCCCCTGCCATTTACAAAATGATCATTTTATACCATTTTATTCAAGGAAACAAGGAAGAGCAGGCTCTTGGTTATCTATGCATTGGTATTATCTATCATCAAGCTCATTCTTGACTTCTTAAACATAGAAAAAAGGGGCACGCTTAATGTTTTTTTGAAACCTAATCAGATCAACATCATGCTGCATGTGTGTGGGCTTTAACTTCACTTTCATTTGGAAAGCATTTCTTTTATGCTTCAATTTATAACTACAGTCTAAGAAAGATTTATTTTGTGTTCTACTTTGAAGCTGAATTTTACCTGTTAAAAAAATACCAGAGTTTAAGTGCCATGGCTAACACTACCTACAAGTCATACTTAATTCTCAGTTGATACTTATTATGTTTTGCATTTGCCAAAAAAATAACTGTTATCATTGAGATAACAATAATAGGTAAAAATGGGGATATTATTTTAGACAGAATAGGCTCAATCGCTGCTCCTATTTTCTTTTTGTTAAGATATCACCATTGCTTTTAGCTACCCATTATTCACCCTAACAAAAGTGTTAAGCTGGAAAATGAACTCTGCCATTTATCTCCAATGTTCACGTAACAGACATAAATGCAGCTGCCACCTCCATTGCCAAATGATAGGAGATGGAGTGTCTGAATTACGGACTCTAACCTTGACAAGGCATCTCATCACTTCCCTGAGATAGTCAGTCACTCAGCATCTAATCATGCACTGGGAAAAAAGTAAGCCTAGAACTCTCTGAATCCACTGTGGAGAATGAGGTTTATAACTGAGGAGCAATTTCATTGGGTGGCAACAGATTGCAGATTAATGAGACATAGCTCTTGAGAATTGGAGGAAATCACTGATTTGAACTCCTAATCACCTACTTCTATAATACTCTGCTATTACTGAAATAACAGAGGATTTTTTTCTGTTAATCACATCCCTCTCCTTTAAGCTAACTGCAGCTTCGCTCCAGCTTCCTCCTTTCTTCCTTTGTGAACTCCAACACTTACAATGGTAATATATGGTATCTTGGACATTTTGGACAATATACATAAATTTAAAGCATTTACTTCTATCTTTTCAGCTTAAATACACAATGGGCACCATAGGTTTTTTTTGCTGATAATATTTGGGGTTATTCTGTTGTTCTGTTTCATTTTCTGGTTGTACTGGGGCTGTAACTCAGGAGTTTAAAAATCAGGACTTTTACTTGCTATGGGTACTGAATCACTTGAGCCATCTTGCTTTGATTATTTTTGAGAAAATGTGTCATCTTTATGTCTAGAGTCAGCCTGCATCTCTGTCTTCCTATTTAGATTTACATAGGTGCATATTTTCATGTCCAATTTGACACATATTTATTTTTTTTCAGAGCACAATGATTGAATTCAAGGCTTTGTATTTGCTAGGCAGGCAGTCTACTATGTGGGCCACATTTTCCGTTCTCTTGGCTCTGGGTTCTGTGTGTGAGGATATGTGTACTAAGATCTCACTAGAATATAACTTTTTACAAGCAAGCTTGGACCTTATTCCCTACTTATGTTTCCCACGTGGCAAAGATGACAGATATACATCTGTCATACCTAGCTTTGTCTAGTGAGATGAACTCTTGAAAACATTCCCTCAAAACTTACCTTGTTTTCTACCTCCTAAGATGCTAGTATTATATATGTGAACCACTGGCCCCCTGGACACCACATTTTTTTAAAATAAATAAACCAGAGCATCACATATGTTTTGGATCCAATGGAAAGACTTGAAATAATAAAGATATTATACATACACAAGGCCCTGGGTTCAAACACCAGCAATTCAACACAAAAACAAAACAAAAATGTTGTGAAGCAAGTAGTTTAACAATACATTTATAGTACTTATTGTGTATTAAAGTTAGTGCCTTAAATTTTTTGTATGTTTTTTATTGTAAAAATACTGGACAGAGGGGTTACAGTTACATGAGCAAGGTAATGAGTACATTTCCTATCAAACATTTTCCTTTTCATAGGAACCAGAAGGTACTATTATTACATGCCTTTTACAAATGAAAATACTGACATTAAATAAATTGGTTAGAATCTTTAGTTTTCAAGTGGCACATCTAGGGCTCAAATATAAGAACCTGACCAAAGAGGTTACAGTATTCTACAAGTTATGAAAATAAAGTCAAGAGTTATTCATACTCAACATGCTTTTTAAGAATTGACTCATCCCAGTCATTTGGTGACAAAAATTCAATTTTCCTAAGTATCATCACAATGTTCTTATTAAAATGGGAAAAGTGATAATATTAATGGAATAACTACAATTGTAGTCCAAAATGGATTTGTATTTGATCTCATTTAATGCCCATAACCATCTGCAGAAGTAAATCTGTTGGATTCTGTAATTAGGAAGCCAAACACCAGAGTAGTTAAATAATTTCCCCAATATTATACTGCAAGCAAGTAGACATTCTTGTTGGACTCCAAATTTTATTATCTAACATAAAACACAACTTTTTTTTAGCATTTTGTATAAGTAGCTAGGTTTGATTTTCAGATATCTTCAGGAAAGATACTTCTACTTTCACTTCTATTAGAAGCTTTTCAGGCTTCTAATAATAGCTTTTTTCATATTTCTTTGATGTTTAATAATTATCATGTTCTATCAGACTTTGAACACAACTAGGTGCTAAAGAGGGAGATTCAAAACCAAAAGGAATAAATCAGAAAACCCCATACATCACACATACAATCTTCATATCACTTTAATTAAGTGGATTAATATTTTCAGCAGCCCAAATTCACAAAGATAAATTTATCATAAATCTCTAATAATTTGTGTCAAAGTGGCAATTGTGTCCTCTGGCTGCCATTTAATTGAAATGTCACTCTGAAATCTTCTGAAATGCTCAAATTAGTTTAGACTAATTTATCGTGTCTTATAAGATCCAAAGGCAACTAAAAACACATGGCATCTGATAATTATTTCAAACTTTTAGAACTGCAGAATGAAAATACTTTTACCTTCTTTTGTTTATCAGTTTTGTTCTCCTTTAAATAGATGGAATAGCTGATACTGATTTTGAGTAGTGATTAAATTGCTTTCGAAGCACTAAGAACTGTATATGAAAAGTTTACTACCTGCACTCTAGGTCGTTCAGCTATACTATGTATTCTATGTGCATGTTATAAGCAATGTAAATGGAAGTCAATTATTAACCTGTTATTTACTTTTATAATTTCAATACTACCTTAAATATTGACTGCTTTTTTTAATGGACAAAATTGTTTTTTATTGTGAAAATACTATACAGAGGGGTTACAATTACATGTGCAAGATAATGAGTACATTTCTTATCAAGTATTGTAGCCTCCTCCTTTGTTTCCCCTTCCCATCCCTTCCCATCCTCCCTGCGCCCCCCCCACCGAATCCTCCCGCTACCCCTCCTCGCCCCCGCACCAAAGTTGTAAACTTCGTTTTCTACATGACTTGTACATCTCATTGTTGCAAGGGGTCCACCTGTATCCCTATTTAAATGAATTGTTTTTCCCCTTCCCCTCCACAAATTATACCAACATCAAATACAGTGAAAGCAGGGATTATACTGTGGGGAAGGGACATACAAAGCAACAAAGAAATAATCTTATAAATGTGTTAGAAACAATCGCAAGAAAGAAAAAAATCATTTGAGCACATATCTTAGGGTTCATTTCCCTAACATCACCTTATCTGACCTTTTCTGCTTGACTCAGACATATACTAGATATTGCAAATAAGGGAAACCATGGGACCTATGATTCTTTGGGCCTGGCTTACTTCACTTTACGATTTTTTCCAAGTCTTTCCATTTCCTTTGTAGTCCTTAGATTGTCTAACAAAGGGGTAATTTGATATGAAGTATGTGCATTTTCTCTACATTTGTTTCATGTTGCATACCCTTTGTTTGTATGCACTGCCTTAATTTAACATTGTTATTAATAAGGAAATTACATTTCTTTCACATTTTAGGACTTCTGTGTTAAGTAACATTTCATTGCACTTACTGGGGAAACTTCACAAATTAGCAATTGTAAAGACACAAAGTGGTCACACCTACATCTTAAATAATGGGTACTTATAAATTTGTAAGTAAACATAATCATGATCCCTCCACCCCAACTGATAACAGCATTGTGACATTTACCATAATTCATAATTAGGCATTGCTAACTGCACACTGATGGATCACACTTATAATCCTAGTTACTGAGGGGACTGAGATCATAATATGAACATCTGATGCCAGTCAGAAAATTCCATGAGACCGTCTTTAAAATAATCAGTAAAAATGAGGGCTGAACATGTGATTCAAGTAGTAGAGATCTAGCCAACACAAACCAGAGAGAACAGGAACTTTACATCTAAACACTAGCCAAAAAAAAACAAAAAACAAAAAAAGGAGAAAAACAGTATTTAAATATTCTTGTGTGCTCATCAGCACTACAATGTCATCAGTTGGGGGGAGTCTCAGGTTGCAATGTAATTATCTATGTATTTGATCTGTCTATGTAGGCATATATAAAAGGATGTATGCATAAATGTAATTACATATGTATCTATATTGATCGATATATGTAACTATATATAAATGAATGTATATATGTTTGTATGTATACAGGTGACTATCTATAATCTAGCTATATCTTTAAATTCTCCTTAGGCTTCTGACTTACCCACTCTTCCCAAATTAGAACATGGGGGTTTTTCTTGGATCTTTGGTCCAGAAAGATATTGAACAGATTAGAGGGTACTAGACATAGATAGAAAACACTATACAAATACATATATATAAGGACATAATTAGAAATTATTTCTATTATTTCTATCATTGCTATTATTTCTAAGCTTACAAGGTCCCCAGAGATGCAGTTCAATTTATTTCTATTTGCTGAAGTGGTTCAGGTAGAAAGACCAGGCCTTGCTAACAGGAAAAAGAAGAGGAAAAAGTGAGAAATTGTTTGCTGGAGGGTCCTCTTCACTGCAGGAAGAGCCTTTTGGAAAATCAAGTCCTCTAAGGTGGTACTTCAAGACCTATAGTTGTGTGAAGGAGCCGGTCTGAACTAATGAGACCGAAGCAACCTCACAAAGACTTTACCTTCTTGCCAAAGTGGAAAATGAGGATAATTTGGCCAGGTGTGGAGTACTGATTGCTATGGAGCAGAAAAGGGCTAGGTGGAATATAGTAAAGAAACATTGCATCTCACCTGAAGAAATTCTTAAGGATGTTCCTACTCTTCAGTATACTGTTAGGCTGAGACACAGATTTACACATCAATAGTTTTTAGAAGTTATTAGGTAAATGAGAGGTAAAAAAAAATCCAATTAGCAATAGAAATAGTTACAGCACTTATTTTCCCTGATCTCTGGGGTCTGAGATTTGTACCTCCTTCTGTATAATCATATATCTTCATGGTCCTCTCTACCACCAGTTCCTCTGTTACTGAGGCTTTCTTAGTGATGCTCTATTATTGCTGTGATTTTGTCCTCCTCCACTTTTACCACAAACTCCTTCTAAAAGATGGCCTGTTATAAAGTTCACTTGATCATAGTGACATGGTTCTTTTTTCTGTAACCCAGAACTTCTTTCCCAAATCCACCCACTAATGTTTAGAGAGTGTGTAATTGATTTGATAATGGTCAAATGCAGAGTTTCACACCATGACCCCTCCTCTCTCTGCTCACATGGTCAAACCTGCCTTTGGTCTTCCTTTTCTCAGAAATCTATTCCACTTTTCTTATTTTCTCTCAGAGAGGTTATAACCACTCCCTCCAGTTCTCTTACCTATGTAAAACATGGCCCATTTGCCCATTTCTGACTTATATACTTAATTTCTCAGATGTGCTTTCTTTGGCATCCAGAACAGGACTAGACACTTTCTTTAGAGTTATTTGTCTGTAAGTAGTGGTTAATTAATACACACTCAGAACATTCTAAAGTAGTTAAGTAAATGAAATGTTTATGGAACAAAGAGGATCTTGGAGTTAATGAGCCTAACTCCAAAAGCTACAGCCTAACCAACTTTCATTGCTAATCACCAAAATAAGGTTGCCTAAACATTTAATACATTCCTCTAGTTGGCTCATTTTTCTGAAACCCACAAACAAGAGGTAAGTGAAGGAACAGCTTGAGACTTTTCCCTTTTAAATATTTTCATCCAAAGATGTGAAAAACTACTTCTGTTTTCAAGTGATTATATATATATATATATTTGATCCTTTATTCTAAAGTTTATATATATATATATAAACTTTAGAATAAAGGATCAAATTACTTTAAAATAAGGTTCTGTTCCAGATTTGGAGATAGTGTAGACATTTCCATGGCTTCTTGTGCTTAGATCAGCAACTTGGCATTACTTATGGGTTATCTGGTCTAACTTTCTACAGGCAAAACAAAAGATTCTCATATATTAAACTAAAGAATGTTCCAGAATGAAGCATAGGCTTGCTTGCAATACAGTTTAAAAGAATTGTGATCTATTAACTATCTTAAGTTTGTTATTCTCTTGTTTGTAGCCCTTGGAGATATGAATTTATTTCCATAACCACGGTTTAGTTACAAAGGCTTCACAGTGCTGAGTATTTATCCATAGAGAAGGAAGAGATCTTAATTATGTAGTCAGTTACTAAGCATAAGCACACATGGATTAAATTAATGCTCAGTCATGCAGATTTCAGTATTACCTTTGCCTCTGAATGGTCCTACAAATACTTACTTTGGAAAAATCTCATTGTATTATTAACAGCTTAAAGTGAAGCTAAGATACTTATATTTTCAATTTTATTAAGTATATAAGAAAATAATTTTAGTTCAAAATATTTTCTTAATACATAGCACCCTATTACTACAAAAAGTATTTGCTTTACATTGTCAGTCACTTGGATAAATGACAAGATTATGTCAACTCTGAATAATTTTCTTACTGTTGTTTTTATTTTGCTGTTGATATTCCAAAAATGCATTAAAATTCTATAATAACAATGCTAAGAAAAAAAACCTAAATTTTCTTTTCTCCCATAGTCTCATCAGAAGTTTGTAAATCTATGAAAATATCAATATCAAATAGATACCATTAATTTTCCAGTAGGTAACATTCATTAAAGTATTTGTATTTCTGAATAGCATGTTTAAAATGTACTGTTTCAATTCTATTTTAAGGACACTATTCTAATCCTATTTTTCTTAGTTTGTATTCTTTTGTGTTCAATTAATTTTTAAGAAATTTAATTAAGAAAATTGTATTTTTTATGTCAATTGTTAAATAATACATACAGATCTCAGGAATTGTTATTTGGATGAAGGATGTTCCTCCCAAACTGATATAAAATATTAGAAAGTAGTGGAAACTTTAAAAGTGTGGCCTAGTTGAAGGAATTCAGATTTTGAGGCAAAGCCCTTTAAGAGTATAGTGAGATATTGGTTTATTCTTTATTTCCCTTCCTAGCCTTGCACTATACCATTACGTTCTCCTTACCAAAGTGATTGGCTTCAACACAGGCCCAAAATAATAAGGCCAACCAAGCATGGACTGAAACACAGGAGTCCATACCCACTCTTACCAAATAGTAATTTTGTAGACAATATCACCACCAGGATAATGATATCACTGCATTTAGGATAGAATGTTTTTATCACTGTGGGATTAAGCAGATAGTTTTGAGTGGTCTAATCCTACTAATCTAGTTCCCTTGTCTACAATTTTGTCTACAATTTCAAAAAGCTGCTTAAACAAAATGACAGTATGTAATCTTTTGGGACATTTTGTTCTCTCAAGAGAACCTCTGGACTCCATATATCAGTTGTTCTATGTATCAGTAGTTACTTAATTTTTACATTTAGGTTATTCTCTGTTATAAATGCAGCAAATTTGGTTAACCCTTTATCTGTTGAAGGATATCTGGATTTATTTTCTAGTTTTGGTTTGTTATTAATTAATTTTCTACAATTACTTGTGATCATGTCTATGGTTGAACATGTCTTCAGTTTAATATTTAGGTTTTTCTTAATTGCCAAAGAATTTTCTTGATTGGCTATACTATTTACTTTCTTAATAGCAATGTGATCTACTACTATTGGCAACTTGCCATTATTTAGATTTGCTATTATTTATTATTTTAGCCATCCTGATATATGTTTAGAAATACCTCACTGTAGTTTTAATTTTCTTTCAATGTCTAATAAGATAAAGCATCTTTTCATGTATTCATTTTCATTAGGGGATAGACATCACTAAAATGTCTTTTTTAACCATGTTTGATTTTCTGATTAAATTGTGTGTTTTATTAACACTATTTTTTGGAAATTACTAACACACCCTAGGGAGTAGTGTATGCTATTTTTAAGTTTTATTTTATTGTAACGATGCTGTACAAAGGGGTTGCAGTTACATGAGTAAGGCAATGAGTACATTTCTTGTCGAGCATTGGAGTAACAATATTAGAGGTGAGCTTTGCAAGAACTTTCATTTACTCTGTAGTTGCTGTTCTGCTTTTTAATCATCCTGCTAACATTCTCCCAAGTAGATTGCTATGACAGGCATGTGTCACTGACCCAGCTATGGGTTGTAAAGAGATTTCATGAACTATTTAGCCTAGGCTGGCTTTGAACCATTTTCTCACATGTTTAGCCTCATAGTTAGCTAGAAAAAAAGCTTGACTAATAACAAGTCAGTCATTAATACTGACTCAGATTTGTTTTAATTTTTTACCCAACTTGATTTATGTTTCATAAGCTCTTAAAAGTCTGTATGTTCTTCTATGGTTAAGCATATTTTTCAAAAAATATTTTGAGAGTGGTGTTAAGGTACTTTAAATGCTAGATTCTTATTCTAACTGTTTATGATGTCATTATATATCTGAAATATTCCTCCTATGTACATTAGAAGACTAGTGTATTGTATTTAATACTTGCATTTAATAAGATTTAGTTAATGTTATAATCAATGTTTATTTGAAAAATGAGATAAACTTTTATTTAATAAAATTTTATCTTATCAAATATTGTTTTTATTTTAAGTACTAGGTCTTGAACTCAGGCTTCTCATTTGCCTGGCTATGACTCTACCACTTGAGCCATGTATCCAGCCTGGCTCTTTTCTGGTTAATTGGAAAGTATGGACTCTTGTGGATTTTTCTACTTGGAATGCCTTTGAATTAGAAACCTTCAGAATACAGTCTTCTGAGTAGCTAGGATTACAGTCATAAGTCAAATGTGCCAGGCAATTTTTATTATATTGTATTTTAAAAGTTTAATTATATCTTAGCAGCAATCTCTTTGAAATTATTCTGTTTGTAGCTCATTTAGCTTTAAAACGGTAAGTACAGATGGAAATAGAGTTTGATACATGAGTCTATCAGTTTGTCATTGTGTAAACCTGATACTGTTCTTAGACACTCTGAGATGGCCAAACATAAGTAGATGAAATCATTTTACAGTACCAGAATATTACACACAATCTGTCACTAACAGAAACAGTTGTTAAGAGCATTTAAGTATACATGTTTCATCACATTTGAAAAACTTTTAGGCATGATTGTCTTTTTTCATTTTGTTAAATACTTTGTTAGTTGTTTAGAGGAGTTACATCATTGGAATCCTCCCCCGAATATACCATACTTCAATTAAATTGTTTATATACATATTAAATTGTTTATATACATATGACTCTGTATATATAGCTTTCATATATGTTTATAATTTAGATCTAGCATCTACATATGAGAGAAGACATACACTGTACCATTTGTCTCTCTCTTACTTCATTTAATATAATTTTTCAGGTTTATTCATTTCCCTGTAAATGACATAATAGATGAATATATTTCATTTGGGTATATGTCCCATATTTTCTTGAGCCATGTATTTATTGCAAGGGAACTGGACTGTTTCCACAAGTTGACTCTGGCTTATTTCTATAACTTTCACTACTCAGCCCAGCAATAAACATAGATGTACAAAACTTTTCACTGTATCCTGATCCGAAATCTTTTGAATAGATACTCAAGTATAACTAGTTTATAGTCCACAGATTAATCATGTTCTATATTTAGTTGGTGAGGAATAGCCAAACTGCCTTCAATAATGTTTGCATTCATTTACATTCTCACAAACAGTATAATAAGGTTCCTTTATATACACATTTGCACCAGATTCTGTTGTTTGTATTCTTGATGGTGGCCACCCTCACTGAAGTGAGATAAAGTCTCAATGTTGTTTTGATTTATTTTTCTTTTGTGGCCAAAGATGGGGAGCATTTCTTCACATGTTTACTGGCAATGTATATTTCTAATGACCTGTGTCTGTTTAGCTCCTTTGACCATTTAATAATTTTGGGTTATTGATTCTTTGGGGGTTTCCTTTCTTTACCTCTTTGCATATTTTGGATACTAGGTCCTAATAATATTTTAAATGAAGGGCTGGGAAGATGGCTCAATTGTAGAGTGCTTGCCTCACATGCATGAGGCCCTGCGTTCGATTCCTTAGTACCACATAAACAGAAAAAGCCAGAAGTGACACTGTGGCTCAAGTGGTAGAGCATTAGCCTTGAGCTGAAGTGCTGAGGGACAGTGCTCAGGCCCTGAATTCAAGCCCCAAGACTGGCAAAAAAAAAGAGGAGATTTTAAATGATATCTCTTCTAGAGGGTGAGACATCACTTTTTCCTCTACCATTATCAGGTGAAACAAATCAATGATCCTTTTTTGCGATGTTCACTGCCCCTAGTTCTCCATTTATTTTCTGTCTTCTTTCTTTGTAATGTGCATATAAGTAATTTCTGTTATACTTTCTTCAAAATCATTGTGATTTTACTGAGATGTTTTTATACTAACATTTTAGAGTTCCCCTATATAGCTTTAAATAAATGCACCATTTATTTACCTTGCTTAAAAAAATCTGATTAGAATGCATATATGTTCTTGCTTTTAAGGAAAGTAGATTATTATTAATATCCACCAATAAATTGAATTTCACATATTCTCTTAATAATACTTCCAACACTTTCTAGGCATAGCCATGTGACTTTGTTCACCCCTGTGACACAAGCAAATTTGTCACCAGCAGAGGTTTTAGAAACATTTTGCACTCTGGGATTTGTACTTTTAGAATGCAATTGTCAACATCAATATAAGAGAACTTCTAGTCTCCTCCAATTCTCTTAAAAAATAACTATGCATAAACAGAAGTGTCTTTCTAAATGATGTCAAACTTATGATGTCGTAGAAAGTAGTACAAGAATTATTGAGGCTTGGAAGAGCTATGAGAAGAAAAAATTCACTAGCTTGTATACACCTTATAAACACAGAAATTGCATGCAACATACGAAAACATCAATCAACTTCAGATTCCTTACTCATGCAAGTAACACAGGGAGTAACAAGCAACACATCATTTTGCTATAGAAAATAATTCTCAGATGTCAGATGATAAAAGTCTCAGAAAGTTTTAGCTTGGATTTTCCAGAGATATAATTTTCTAGGATGAAGTACTAATTTTTTTTTAATTTCAGTCCAATTTCCTTTTACTTTGGTATTTGAAAAAAGATTTAAATTAACATACTTTATTTCACATGAAATGATTTGGTGTTAAGAGTAGAAGCATAAAACTCTCATTTTTACTCCTGTCCTCATTCTCTCCATAAATATAACTGCATGAAATAATTCGTATCAAGAAGTGAGTTATGTTTAAATATCTTTCATTTTAATTATTGCCTAAAGAACTTGTAATTGCTATACCTATTTTATTTAAGCTATGCAATGAAAATTGTAAAATGTGCAAAATTTCATGTCTTCAGAAATAAAGTTGTTTATCTGGAGTTTTAAAATATGTAACAAAATAATATAATACAAATAATATAATAATTCTATATGCATATATTTATATATATATTCATATGTATGTAGCAAAATGTACCAAAATGAGTACAATGGGACAGAAAATGAAAGAAAACCAGAGTTTCCACTGATGATTCGAAGCCATCCAGCCTCATAACCCCAGTAAAGACTGGAAGAAACTTAGTATATTGAACACATTCTGATTCTCATCTATAAGTCTTGTAAGCATGAACATCATATTATGGAAATCTCTGCTGTGATATAGTATGTCTAAAAATTAGGAAAAATTACAAATTCAAATTTAAATAATGTCTAATTGATTAATAATAAATTTATCATTTCATTTCTATTTATTACTTAATAAAAATACTCAGACCAATTAATTGAGAATATATGAATATTCAATATATGATCCAAACTATTTTGATTTGTTTCTCTAAATTAATTATCACGATGTTAAAAACATGGGACTCTGCTATTACAATAGGCCTTCAACTAGACTACAGTTGCTTTTATTCCCAGCAATTTCATTTATTTGAGTCACTTTATCTGTTTTTCTAGACATTCCCTTCTCTTTCACTCTCAATCTCTCTCTCATTGTCTCTAGATTTCTACACTTTAATCTAGCAATATCTCATACTATTTAAAAACTAAGAATGGTAGGATAGCTTCAAGATGTTCTATATTTTCTTGCCAAAGACTGAAGCACATTAGGAAGTATACATTGTCCATCTTTGCTTCTGCAGTCCCTAACATTAGTTACCATTAAATAACAATAAACTAATAATAAAAGTGTTTGAATAATTAATAAGTCAATAGCTAAACATAATACCAATAGAAAATAGCTTATGTTTACAAATAATTTTTGTTTAAATTTTAAGATAATTAGGAGTATTATTGTAATTAAAAATGAACATGGATGGAAATGTCACAGTAACAGCCCATTTGAACAGTTAATCTGTGCTCACAAAAAAGAAACTAAAGTAGGAAATTGAATCATTAGCACATTCCTTTGTTTTAGAAGGAATAAGATACCTTAAAAGTAATTAGATAATATAAGGAAAAGTCAGTGTGATAAGGAAATATATCATATGTGCAAATCCAATGATTTTGCAAGTTTTAACCAGATATTTAAAAAGATAAAATTTAGAACTACTATATCGGTGATATAAAAAGATTGTAACTAAACTATTTAAAACACTAAGGATACTCTGTGAATAAATCCAGTTTGGTACGTTATCCAACAGTGTATGGATTTTTATTGTTAAATAAATAAATTTACAAGCTCAGGTTCTTTCCCTTTCTTTTACAGCATGAATGCCTTATTTTTTCTGTTTCCTGTGTCACTGTGATCTTAAGCAGTCAAGTTGATCCTAAAGAGTAAACTATTGAGATAGGATTTTTACTCATCATTGAAAGAATATCCTACTGCTGAATTCTACAATAACCCCAAACAAAAAAGAAAAATGATTCTTCCTGTCACACAAACCTTAGAATTTGTATAGTGGGTCAAAATGACCCAGATGGCACACTGACTTTGTTTAATAGCCTGAATTTTCAAACAATTCTACTTAGAAAATTCATCAACTTTTAAAAGCAGGTACCTGCATATTCCTGGCACCACCTTCAGGAACTGACACTAGTAGAGATGTGGCAGGAAAACTTTAGAAAAGCAGTATTTGTCAAAATAGCCTTCATATTAGTGTGAGATCGGCAAAAAACAATCTCAGGGCCCACAATACCTCCCTTCTGTATTCTTTAGTTTTCTGGGTTCCTTTCATAAAACTCTATTGTTTCTTTTTTTTTCTGAACACTAATTATAACTTTGAAAGTAAATTCTGGAGAATGGATGGAATACTATTTATTCAATTTGAAGTCAATATTCACGTTTGTATAGTACAAAAAGACATTTGTATTTTAATATATAGTACAAACATACAATTATATAATAAACATTACGTAGATATACAACATGCAAATATATCATTTATAATACATGTAAATTTGTATTGAATTCAACATTTATATTTATATTTCAAAATATGTCTTTATATTTTCAGCTTTATGGTAAATAAACAATTCTCTTATTATTAATAGAATTTCAGGCACTCACAATAGGAGCCTACTGCATTGATGATATCTCAAATGTTGTGTTTCTCTATCTTACTTTATTATTGCTCAGAATCATTTTATATGTTCAGGATGTAAATTTCAATATTAAAGTAAGGAAAGTGCTGCATCACAGTGAAAGAAGTAGCTTAGGCTTAGTTTATAATTTTTCTAATAGTATATCATTCAAAGAAGTTAGTAAACATTATTTAAAATCTTTATTTTCACCAAATTAGAGTGAGACTTTTTAGGTTTAGATGTAGATGCATAGCATACCATGTAATTTCTTCAGTTCCCATTTCACTAAATTTCTAAGAAGACACAAATGAAGAGAAATATGTTATTTTCCTGGATATCAATTCTCAAATTAGCTTAGAGATTTCTGATGAATCATTATATTGATTACAATTGAATTTAAAATATTAATCTTTTTACTTGAAATCACCATGGTTATTATAACAAAAATGAAAAATGTGGCTTGCCAAATTCAAACACTCTTGGAAAGAGAAAAATAATTCAAATTCTAAAAACGCTTAAAGTTTGGTGAAGAAACTGAAGGAAGTCAATGATAATTCCATGTAATTCCAAATTAAAAATGTTGATTTTTCAAAAAAAATGTTGCCTATTTTTTTCTACTCCTTTAAAAAAGCTGGCAGTAGATAAAAACCTCCTTTAGTATCTGGATATTGAGATGTATGTAGAATTCCTAGTAAAACAAATAAATAAATATCAGAGTTATGTAATATATATGTAACTTTTCTACATATATGCATAATTTATCTATCATCTCTCCCACTATCTGTCATCAATTTATCTAGCTACCATATATCTATCTTTTCATATATCTTCTATCCTTCTATCCATCCATGCATCCTTCCTTCACCTACTATCATGGATATTTTTCATTGAGGGCAGTTCCATCTTGAAAGAAGATTGTAGGCAAGGCTTAAGTGAGATAAAATACAGGAGTGGCTGACAAATTTAATTAGTATTCTTTGATAAAGTATACTTTGATAAAGTTTGGGGCTTGTATTGTAGTTATTTGAGTTAGAGTCTTTTAAAATCATATTATCCATATTGTCACTCATATCTATACCCTGAAGATCCAATAGTACTTAGAAGATAAAAAATACTTAACTGGCATATTAAATTCATTATTCCACATGAAAGATTACTAACAAAATTAATACTTCACTCAACTATATTGCTCAATACAAAACAAAAGAATTGCTGGTATAGATCTGTGACTATTAACACACCTCTCTGCGTAGTGAATAATATAATAATTTAAGACAACAGACCTGATCATAAAGACTATTTCTGAAAGCTTATTGCTTTTTATACTGCTTTTGATAATAGACACATGAGAAAACTAAAATAAATAGATGGAATTGAAAGGATATATTTGTGCTTTCATTTATGCTGTCCCTTTTATTTTTCAATGGGTTTTCTTTAAGGGAAAATGGATGGGAATCTTTGAAGCAAGCCACAGGATGGTAGAGAATTAACAGAATCTGATCATTGTAGGAAGGTTAAGAGAGTTCTATGGGCTCAGCCTGGGGATAGAGGAAGACATAGTGGAAGCATCAAAGCTGTCAGCACGCATATGAAAGGCTATCAGAGTAAGTGTTGGAGTCATTGGCCAGAACCAGAGGAAATTGAGTGCAATGACAGCAGGAAAATTCTGAACACAGGCAAATCTTACTCCCCAGTCTTCAATCAATGCTGTAACGTTCTCTTGTAAGGAAAAAAAATACTGGATATTGTAGCCATTATTTATATTCAGTATGTTCTGAAATAGTTTAAGTCCTTCGATGATAAATAAATGAAAACAGATTAGCCAATTCAAAATGTGTTCTAAAGGCTTGGCATCCATCTCAGTATGTGGTTAGCTACTCAGTGTAGAATGATCAAATATGGAATGATGATCTGGATGTGATAAGCGTAATATCAGGCGTTTATCAAGTCTCTCATCAGACTGCCTGATTTAGGGCTATTAACACATCTGTCTGCATAGTGAATACTAGTAAAGATAACAGACCTGGTCATTAAGAGGATACTTCTAGATCTAGAGTACAATTAAGCAGACTGCTATGTAAAGAAGCTGCTCTCAGTAGTGTTCTACACCTGAAATTCTAGCTACTTAGAAGACTGAGATCTGGAAGACTGTGTTTTGAAGCCAGAAAAGTCCATGACATTCCACCTTTAATTTACCAAGAAAAAGAAGGATTAGAGGCGTGGCATGAGTAGTAGAAGTCCAACCAAGTGGGCTGAAGGAACATGAGTTCCTGAGTTCAAACTACAAAAAAAATAATTTTAAAAAAAGAAAAAGGAAAGACAGTGGAGACTGGAGTCTCTTCCTGTTGCATTGTCCACAAAGGAAATTGTTACCTAGAGAAAGTATCTACCTAAAAAAATCTTAATTTTCATTTTTCATAAAAATATTGCAAGCTGTGGTTTAAAATATAAAATTTTATGGCACTCTGCATTTCATAAATTGCTCTTTTCCTTGAGGTACTGGGGGTTTTCCTTAGTTATTTATCCCTTTATTTATTTATTTGGGGGGGGGTAAAGTTTCCTATATTTTGTTTTGAGGCTGAATTCCCTACAATCCTATGACCTGTGCCTACTATGCAACTGATAGTACAAATACGTTCCACATTACCTGATTTGTTGGTTTGTGGGGGTCTACTATCTCTTTATATATCTGGTATACCTTTGTATGTACTTGATATTCCTCAGACTACAGCCAAATCATGTTTTCATATTTTAATAGAGCACATCCTCACATAGTTTGGTCGTGGGGCTTGAACTCTGGGCCTGGGCATTGTCCCTGAGCTCTTCAGCTCAAGGCTAGGGCTCTACCACTGGAGCCACAAGGACACTTCCAGTTTTCTGGTGGTTAATTGGAGATAAGAGTCTCACGGATTTGCTGAACTGGCTTTGAACCACGATCCTCAGATCTTAGCCTCAGATCTCAGCCTCCTGAGTAGCTGGGATTACAGGCATGGGCTACCGGTGCGGGCAAGGAAAATATTTTTTTAACTCATTCTACAAATTCAGATAGTTTTATAGTAAAACAGTGTTTGTAAGAGCAATTTAAAGTAAGATCTTAGAAGTATCAATTAGCCATGCTTAGCATGAGGGAAGTAAAGAATGAGAAGCAACAGATTTATGAAAAAAGAGGAAGTGTTTGGTATGTTTACATATCCAATCTAATTTGCTCTCTATATAACCATAACAACCAATTAAGTAGTCAAGCTGTCAGTAAGGTTTTTTGCCATTTGAGAATCCAGGAAGGTCATCTAACACTCCTAACTTACTCACTTGGAAACTCTAGTCCCTTCTCCAAGATTCCTGCAAATCCCAGCACTTTCAAGTTTTATTTCACACTTCAGTTCATGCTCCAGAAGTTTTTTGTTTTTATTTAATTAAGTTTTTTGTTGTGAAAATACTGTACAGAGGGGTTACAATTACATGAGCAAGGTAACGAGTACATTTCTTGCCAAGCACTGTTGCCTTCTCCTTTGTTTTTCTCCTACCATCCCTTCCCTCCCACCTCCTCAGCTACATCCCCCTCCTAAATTGTAAAGTTCGTTTTTCCACATAGCATCTTGTCCATCTCATTGTTGCAATGGCACAATCTATATCCCTATTTAAACCTTTTGTTTTTCCCTTCCCCTCCCCAAATTATACCAACATCAAATACTGTGAAAACAGGAGTTATACCATGGAGGGAGGAACACACAAAGCAACAAAAAAATCACATGGTACTTTATAAATACATTAGAAACAAAAGCAAGGAAGAAAAAAACCACTTGTGTCCCTATCTTGGAGTTCATTTCACTTATCTGACCTTTTCTTCTTGTCCCAGACTAGTTATTTTTGATAGGACCCATTTTGACTTTTTAACTCTCTATGGTTCCTCCTCTTAAACTGTAACTAGTAGGAGACCTAGAGTTTGCAATAAGCTTTATACACAGAAGAGATTCAGAGGTAACAAGCAAAAGTTCATCAGAAGATGACATAGCAAATAAATTAAATACACTATCACCACCTTTTTTTTAACAGTGGTATGCCAACTTAGCAGAGAGAATAAGCTACTATTTTTTTCACTTATCTCCTACAAACTCTTGCACTTGAGCTTTATGATCTCTACTCTAGGTTATACCTTATAGATCATTCTTTAAAAGAAATCTTGGTGTCGGGTAGGGAAATAACTGCAGGTTTTGTTTTGTTTTGTTTTTGGCAGGAGGGGCTGGTTCTTCAGCTTGAACTCAGGGCTTAGGCTCTGTCTCTGAGCTTCTTTGTGCTCAGGGTTAGCACTTTACCACTAGAGCTGAAACACCACTTCCAGCTTTTTCTGAGCAATTTATTAGAAGGAAAAATCTCACAGACTTTTCTGCCTGGACTGACTTCACATTAACATGTATCCTTAGATCTCAGCCACCTGAGTAGCTAGGATTACAGTTGTGAGCCAACAGCAACCAGCTCACTGTACTCTAAAGTGAAAACATTGGTGAGATAGTACAATCAACATATAATCCCTAATCATTCATGATATCAAGGACAACACATTTATGACATCAAAGACAACACATCTTATACCTTAGCCTAAGCAGGTTAATATCTTACCTTACCCTAAAAAATGTCTTACTCATGTTGGAAAAACACATGCTTGAAGGGCCTATGATATTTATTTTATATAAAATATACTAAACTTAGGAAATCTAGTACTTCCCCAGGTATTCTGATAACTGTCCAACAGCTCACTAATTTCACAAAGTTCATATAAGGATCTCACTTCAACATATATATTATAGCATACATTTGTTATACACAGGGGTTTCATGGTACCATTTACATATATGCATACAGTATTTATCCATCAAATCATCTCCTCCAGCATTCTCTCTCTTCTTTCTCCCCACATCCTCCTCCTCTTAGAACAAATTGAATAGATTTCCTTTTATTCTATTTTCATATGAAAATATATAACTGTGTATGTGTATATTTCTATATGTATATATATTTCCAAATACTTCCTGCTTGTTTTTCTTAATTTTTAATTTTTTATTATAAAGGTGATGCACAGAGGAGTTACAGTTACCTAAGTTAGGTAATGAGTACATTTCTTTTCTTAAAATGTCAGTTTTTCCCTCCCATTCTTACACATAATTGTAAATCTATTACCAACATAGTGTCTAATGAGTACCACTGCTGCATTTGTTCACCCTTTGCTCCTCCATTTCTGTGTGCCCTCACCCTCACAAAATGGATAAGCAAACAAAAAAGAAAAAACAAAAACAAAAAAAACAGTAAGAAAGAAAAAAAAACCTTGTGCCCATTTCCTGGAGTTCACCTCTATAAATATTATTTTATATGACCAGAGGCACATAAGCATTGCACCATTGTATTCCTCCCTTTTGTCTCTTTGTATGTGAGTGTCTAGATACCTGTATAATTTGTCATGTCCTGTGGTGCCTTTTAGATCTAGCGTCCACATGAGAGAAAACATGCAGTGTTTGTCTGTCTGATCTTGGCTTATCTCACTTAACATTATTAGTTCTAGGACCATTCATTCCCCTGGCTGTATAAAATTCCATTGTGTATAGCTACCACATTTTTTGGATCCACTCATCTATTGTAAGGTCTCTGGAATGTTTCCATAACTTGACTATTATGAAGAGAACAGCAATGAACATGGAAGTGTGAGTGTCTTTGTGGTATCCTGGCTTACTAGGTAGATACTCAGGATTGATATAGCTGGATCATAGGGTTTTATTATTTTTTATTATAATGTTTAGTTTTTTGAGGACCCTCCAGACTTTTGTCCAGAGTGGTTGTACTAGTTTACAATGTCACCAACAGTACAACAGGGGTCATTTCCCCGTACATTCCAGTCAACATTTGCTGTTATTTGAATTCACAATGTTGGATAATCTGTGGTGAGATGGTATCTCAGAATTGTTTTATTTTTCACTTCCTTATGACATGAAATGTTGAGCATTTCCTTTGCCATTCTTATTTCTTCTTCTGAGAAATCTCGGTTTAGTTCCTTTGCTCATTTAATGACAGATCTGTTAACTTGGGAGGGGTTAGTTTCTTGTGCTCCTTGTATATTTTTGAATAATAGGCCTTTGTTAGACGTATTGTTGGTTAAGATCCCTCAGCCTTTTGTCTATCTTTCTAGTTTAGTAGCTATGTTCTTTGCTGTGCCAAAACTGTGCCCCTGGGATTCTGAAAAAAGTTTCTTCCTATACCTATAATTTTTAGTGTTGCTACTATTCACTCATGCAGCAGCTTCAAAATTTCAGGTATAATGTTGAGGTCTTTGACCCACTTTAAGCTGATATTTGTGCAAGCTGACAAACGGAGACTTACTTTTGTGGATATCTATGCCCAGTTTTCCCAAAACCAAAGCCTGAAGAGGCTTTTTTTCCAAAGTAGATCTTTGGATCCCTTATCAAATATCAGATAACTTTTGTGTCAATTCCAAGCTGTTTTGTTATTTTAGCTCTGTAATAGAGCCTGATATCTGAGATTGTGATACCACCTACATTGCCTTTTTAACCTAGAACTGCATTGGCTATTCAAAGCATTTTGTTATTCTGTATGAATTGCTGGTTGTTTTCTCTGTAAAGAATGTCATTGGGATTTTTGATGGGGATTGAGTTGAATTTGTAGATGATTTTTGGCAGTATGGCCATTTTAAAAATATTAATTCTACCTATTCATGAATATGGACTGGCTATTTCCTCATGTCATCTTTGGTTTCTTTCTTCAGAGTTTTATAGTTTTGCTCTAAAGATCATTTGTTTCCTTGGTTAGATTTATTCTCAGACTTTTTTTTGTGGCTATTGTAAATGGAGTTGTTTTCTTGATTTTTCTTTCAGCTTGTACATTGTTGGTATATGAAAAAGCTTCTGAATTTTATAGGTTATTTTTTTCCTTTTTTATTGTGAAAATATTGTACAGAGGGGTTACAATTACATGGGCAAGATAATGAGTACATTTCTTATCAAGCATTGTAGTCTCCTCCTTTGTTTCC
>NW_012267342.1:6946909-7049184 GCF_000151885.1 Dipodomys ordii
ATGTCATTCTTTCTGATGGAGGCATAGAATTCCATTGTGTATATATACCACATTTTCTTGATGCATTCATCTACTAAGGGGCATCTGGGTTGGTTCCATATTTTAGCTATAGTAAATAATACTGCAATAAACATAGTTGTGCTGGTAGCTTTAGTGTGGTCTTGTTTGTAAACATTTGGGTAAATTCCCAAAAGTGGGATTGCTGGGTCATAGGGTAACTCAGGACCAATGGAAAAGAATTGAAAACCCATAAATTAACCTAACGACCTATAGCCATCTAATCTTCCATAAGGGAGCTAAAAAGATAGGATGGAAGACAGCCTCTTCAGTAAATGGTGCTGGCAAAATTGGTTAACTACTTGTAGAAAACTAAAACTGGATCCTTATATATCACCCTGCACCAGAATCTACTCCAAATGGATCAAAGACCTCGGAGTCAAAGCAGACACTCTGAAAACATTACAGGATGGAAAAGGAGAAACCCTAGGTCTCCTTGACTCAGGCCGAAATTTTCTGAATAGAGACCCGGAAACACAACAAATCAAAGAAAGGTTGGACAAATGGGATTGCATGAAGTTGCAGAGCTTCTGCATGGCAAAGGACATAGCTAGCAAGATCAAGAGAAAGCCTACGGATTGGGAGATCTTCACTAGCCATACAATGGACAAGGGTCTCATATCTAAAATATACTTGGAACTCAAAAACTTATAGGTTAATTTTGTATCCTGTAACTTTGCCAAAGTTATTGATAAGCTGTAGGAATAAACATAGTTGTGTTGGTACCTTTAGTATGGTCTTGTTTGTGATCATTTGGGTAAATGCCCGAAAGTGGGATTTCTGGGTCATAGGGGAGCTCTATGTGGAGTCTTTTGAGGAACCTCTATACTGCTTTCCAAAGTAGTTGAACAAGTTATCACTCCCATCAACAATGCAGTAAGGTTGCCTTCTGTCCACATCCCCTCCAGCATCTGTTGTTATTAGAGTTCTTGATTATAGCCATTCAACTGGGATGAGGTGGTATCTCAATATTGTTTTGATTTACATTTCTTTTATGGCTAGGGAGGTTGAGCATTTCTGCATGTGTCTGAGACAAGCAGAAATGGTCAGATAAGTTGATGTAAAGTGAAATGAACCTCAAGTTAAGAACTGAATTTTTTTCCTTTCTTGCTATTGTGTCAAACATATTTATAAGATATTTCTTTTTTGCTTTTATGTCCCTCCCCAACAGTATAACCCCTGTTTTCACTGTATTTGATGTTGGTATAATTTGTGGAGGGGAAGGGAAAAAACAAAGTGTTTAAATAGGGATACAGGTATGTATGAAATGTACAAGATGTTGTTGAAAATGAACTTTACAACTTTGGTGTTGGGGGGGAGGAGAGGGAAGGTAGGGAAGAGGAGGACATGGGAAGGGATGGTAAGGTCAAACAAAGGAGGAGACAACAATGCTTGGTAAGAAATGTACTCATTACCTTGCCCATGCAATTATAACCCTCTGTACAGTATTTTCACACGCAAAAATAAAAATACAAAAGCTCTAGGAACTTCAAGATGGAATCTTTGGGGTCCTTTAGATGTAAAATTCAGAATACCATTGAGAAATATTTTCTTAGACTAATTTGTTCTTCACTGAAATTAAGTAGATTTTAGAAAGTTAGTGGTTTTACAGAGAGACTTTCTTATGCAGATAACTGGGTGCTATATAGCAGCACTTGACTTTCAAGTTATTACTTCTTCAAGGACTGATTCACACCTTTGTCAGTACCCTTACGCTCTTGGTGAGAAATCTGTGTTCACACTGACAAAAAAGAGTTCATAAAATATCAAACAATGCCCCAGAATTGTGAAAGAAAATACCAAAGTACATGTCCTTTCCTCCACCAAGAAGGCCTCAATTTTTATTTTATATTACTGCTGTTGTTGAAACATTTATTTCCATTCCTGAGAGACACTCATTCAATATAACAAACAACAGCTGGGCTGTTCTTTACAGGCATGGCTGATGCCTGTAATCCTAGCTACTCAGGAGGCTGAGATCTGAGGATTGAGTTTCAGAGCCAGCCCAGAGAGGAAAGCCCATGTGACTCTTCTTTTTAATACAATTTTTTAATTGTGAAAATACTGTACAGAGGGGTTACAGTTACATGAGCAAGGTAATGAGTACATTTCTTATCCAGCATTGTTGCCTGCTTCTTTGATTTTCCCCTTACCATCCCTTTCCTCCCACCTCCTCAACTACATCCCCCCACCCTTCTCACGCTACACTAAATTTGAAGTTTGTTTTTCATCATAGTCTTTTGTACATCGAATTGTTACAATGGGTCAACCTGTATCCTTATTTAAACATTTTGTTTTTTTTCCTTCCCCTCCCCAAATAATACTGACATCAAATACAGTGAAAACAGGGGCTATCCCATGGGGGAGGAACATACAAAGAACCAAAAAAAATCACATGGTACTTTATAAATACTTTAGAAACAATAGCAAGCAAGAAAAAAAACACTTATGTCCCTATCTGAGTTTCATTTCGCTTAACATCATCTTTTCTGGTCATAGGTACATAGCTTTTGACCTTTTCAACTTGTCCCATACATACACTAGTTATTGCAAATAAGGGAAACCATGGGACCTATGTTTCTTTGGGCCTGCCTTACTTCACTAAATATAATTTTTCCAAGTCTTTGAATTTCCTAACAAATGGAGCAATGTCATTCTTTCTGACGGAGGCATAGAATTCCATTGTATATATTTACCACATTTTCTTGATCCATTCATCTACTGACTGAGGGGCATCTGGGTTGGTTCCATATCTTAGCTATGGTAAATAATGCTGCAATAAACATAGTTGTGCTGGTAGCCTTAGTATGGTCTTGTTTGTGATCATTAGGATAAATGCCCAAAAGTGGGATTGCTGGGTCCTAGGGGAGCTCTATGTGGAGTCTTTTGAGAAACCTCCATACTGCTTTCCACAGTGGCTGAACAAGTTTACACTCCCACCATCAATGCAGTAGGGTTCCCTTATGTCCACATCCTCTCCAATATCCATTGCTGTTAGGGTTCTTGATTATAGCCATTCTAACTAAATTAAATCCCCCAACAACAAATCCCCAAAGAAACAACTGCCCAATAAATAAGTGGGCTAAAGACTTAAGAGAAACCTCTCTGAAGAGGAAATAAGAATGGCCAATAGACACATGAAGAAATGCTCAGCCTCTCTAGCCATGACAGAAATGTAAATCAAAACAACATTGAGATTCCACCTGTGAGACTCTTATCTCCAATTAACCACCAGAAAATCAGGAAGGGTTCTGTGGCTCAAGTGATAAGAGTACTAGCCTTGAGGTGAAGAGCTGAGGGAAAGTGCCCAAGCCCAGAGTTCAAGACCCATGACTGACAAAAAAAAAAAAAAGAACAAAAGCACTAAGTCAAATCTACCTACCTCAGTAATCATCACTTTACCCTCATATATTTTAGCGTCCCTTTTTTAATCTCTAACCTTTTGGAACATCTAGTGTATGTCTTTAAGAATCTTGACCTCATTTTCCTATCTGTGATTTAACTAACAACTGCAATTAGGTTTCTCAATCAGAAGCACATGCTAAATATCTTTTTAAGAATCCAGGGCAGAGATAGGACTCAGTGGAGGAGGGTTTATTATCAGAAATGAGGGTGAATTAAATAGGTCTTAAATTATTTCCTTTTTCTAATTTCTCTTTAAATTATAATGAAAATTATTCATTAGTTTTCCAATGGAAATGAATGCCTATTTTAAGACATTTACTAGGTTCTCTGTACATCATTATATAGTAGATATCATTTTGAAATATTCTTTGCACAGTCACTGAAATAATCCGTGGAATATTTTAAAAATATTTCTCTGGAGTATCTAAAGGAATGATGACAGTCTATAGAATGAATATGGATAACAGTCCTAAGAAAACTATCCTTCTCATAAAAAGTACAGGTGAGTCTTATTTCCTAACCAATATTCACTTCTACTTAGTTAAGGTCAACTTGCACTTGATAAATGAGTTGAACTGAGTCAGCTGTTATTTCTTTTGTGCAAGACCTTTCTTTTGGAAAAATGATAATCACTAACCATCATATCTATAAGCTCTTGTTATCTAGCCATTAATAAGTTTTCAAAGATGCTGCATCTGTCTATGAATATATTGCTTCCATATTAAGTAAATTCAATTATTTTTTTCTATAGACTTGTATAAAATTCAATTATATACATGTTATATTTACATATTATGATACATTAATTAAATAAGCATCACATGTAAAATTTCAGCAGAGACTCTGAGTGATACACAAACATCTTTTGCATTCTTGGAACTGAAAGATCTCATAAGAGATAAAGGGGGAATGCCTCATTATCAAATAATAAAGCAAATATACATGTCCCGCTTTCAAACATTGTGAGTTTAAAGTGAATCCTGAAAAATTCCATGCAGTCACTACAGACTCTCCCCAAATATGTTAATATCATTTCTACAATAACATTTACATCAAATGATTAGAAACAGGAATGTCAGTTTGTAAAGCCACTTTCACTATAAGGTATATTGAAGGATCTTTAATCTTCAGTGGTACTTAATTTTGTTAAGTTACAACCCTCACAATAAGTTTATTTGATCCTTTAATAGGGCTTGAAATACTACATTATGATGAAAAAGGGGAGATAATATATATCAAGATGGAAAAAAATAAGACAATGTGCTTCACCCAAGGACATTAGAACTTCTCCCACATATTTGAGAAAATAAACAAAAAAAGGTTTGAAAATTTTAGCCGCAAAATTAGGACATGAAGTAAATCCCAAATTGTTTATGCAGATACAACTTATGTTGTTCTTCCTTCCCATTGAATATTTTATTCCCTCCTGAATCCTTCAGAATCATAAGCATTTTTTTCAGTTTATAGTCATATTATCTGTCTAATCTGAGACATTGTAGAAGTTTAAATTCATAGCCTTTCATTCTTCCAAACTATCCAAAATGCAAGTTTCCCATTTCAAAGTCACAGCATTAGGTACTCTAATAGTGTAAGTTATTGATGAAGACTATATGCAGTTACATAACATTTTACTGAAAATGAGATATCTTCTACTTTATCTAATGCAAAATAGGAATACTGCCAAGTAACCTGCTGGAAATGATCAATTATGAAAATATGCAGCTGAGTTGCTAGCCCCAGAGAAGAGAAGAGGGATTAATGACTCTTTGACAAACTTTATCTGATCTTCTCCTTTCCTGGTGGGGAGAAGCTGTAGGCTACCTCTAGAATCCATAATCACTCTGTGAACTCTCTTAATAGCAAGAAAGTTAGGTGCCCAGTCATAGTTGGGCTGTGTACTGCATGCACTTCTTCAGCAACATGTATATTAATACTTACGTAGTTTTATACTGAAAAAGTTTCAAATAAGAATATATTCCTATAAAAATAATGATCCAGGATCGAATTTTTATCAATTAACATATATCATCCCTATGTTTATCAATCAGTTAATTATAAAATTGAAAGGCATGAATACTTGACATTGCCACCAAAAGAGTGCTTCCTAATAGGTCACGTGTGGCATATTAAATTTTCATGCATATTTCTCACAGGAACATTTGTACAGATTGTCCCACTCAGGATTTAAGTGTTATTGGGGGGGTTCTTGTTTTGGAAATAGTATCTTTATGAATTTGTCAAAGATGGGCTTGTATTAATGATCCTTCTGGCTCTACTTTCCATGTAGCTGGGATTACACTTTTGTCCTACCTCAGACATTCATACTTTCTAAGTACTTTTAGACAGAAGTCAATGAAATATTTTCATAAGTAGCATGTTTAATTTCCCAATAACTTTATAAAGGGAATATTATTAACACCCCAACTGAAGCATACCATATTCATAAAACTCACTCAAGGATAGATAATAAGTAGGAAAGTCAGGATTCAGGAAAGCAGAAATGTGTAACTAAGCAAGAATTTTCTTTCACTGAAGTTAGATACTAGCCCTGAGACATCATTTATCACTTTAAGGTACTCTTATCAGATGTATTTAGAAAAACGATGATGAGAATCTAGGCCACACACATCAGGCAGGCTTTTCTACATACGTATGTATGTATGTGGAATGAGATGGGCATCTCATACTTGGTCTGCTTCGTGTCTCCATGATCTCCTGCATACATTTCAGATTACTTCCTCTCTATATCTACAGTGATTGACAGTAGCATTAGCCAAGGAAAGTGCATTGTTTCAACCATCTTAAAATTTCATTTCACTTTTTCTTTCTTCTTTTATGTGATTGCATTTTTGCATCCATGGTTTGGATCTTTTATTCTAATTTAATATTTGATACATTTATAAACTTTAACCAATGCATTTTAGGGAAGAGACTTTTGGGCTTTCTCAGCTACAAAAGAGGCCTGGGTATACAAATAGTACTTCTATATGAATATAGATTCTCTACAAATTACACTTAGAAAGCAAAGTAGCTAAAGGTAAAAATTGCTTAATAATATTTATTATAAAGGAACATGTTAGCAGTCAAATGAACTTGGACATTTTTCATAGTTCAATAATAAAATAAAGAGTTTGAAATATACCTACTATTTATTTTAAATCTTTTTTAGACTATTTGAATATTTGACCAAATATTCTGCTATGAAAGATGTAATGTTATACTGAAGTTAAAGAAGCTTCATATTCAATAGGAAAGCTAATATACAATTCATAGAATTGGTTACTCTTCTTTCTCTGCACATTCCTGACAGGAATGCTATGACTGCTATTATGTTTCTAATTTTGGTTCTTTTTTTTCCCTGGCCAACAGTCATTGCTCTTAAAAAAAGTCTTCTCGGAAGAAGTAACAATAGCCAATAGACACATGAAGAAATAGTCAACATCTCTGGTCATAAAGGAAATGCAAATCAAAACAACATTAAGATTCTGCCTCACCCCAGTGAAATGTCCATTATCAAGAGAACAGTCACAGATGCTGACAAGTTATGTGGGCAAAAGGTTACCCTAATGCACTATTGGTTGGAATGTAAATTTGTTCAACTGCTCTGGAAAGCAATGTGGAGGTTCCTCAAAAAAATAATAAATATAGAACTGAACTATGATTCAGCAATTCCATTCCTTACACTTACAAAAAAGATGACAAACCAGGATTCAATAAACCACCAGCAAAATCATGTTTATTTACCATAACCAAAGTATGCCCAGTTGCCCCTCAATGGATGAATGGTGAAGAAAATGTAGTATATCTGCACAATGGTATTTTACTCATCCATTAGAAATAATGACATTGTTCCTTTTGAAAAGAAATGGAACATATCATTATTACCGAAGGTCTGTCTTTATGGTTATTGTTTTAAATGTGCCCTGTGATTTTATTGTTTGTTGTTGTTGTTGTTTCCTTTGTATGTTCTTTCCCCATTGGCATATCACCTGTTGTCACCGTACTTGATTTTGGTTACCTGCATCTTGTATATACATTTGTCTAATCTGGGGAGGGGAAAGGGAATAACAAAATGCTGAAACATGGACAGAGGTTGGCCCATTGCAACAAGGATAACACAGGACAGTACATTGGAAACAAACTTTACAACTTTTGTGGGGAAAGGAGTAGTGGTACAACAACAAGGGAAGGGGTAACAATGATCAACAAGTAATATACTCATTGTCTTTCTCATGTAACTGTAACCCTTTTGCATAGAATCTTTACACTAAAATAAAATAAGCTTTAAAAAAGAAAAGAAATGGAAAAGACCTGAAAAATTAAGTAAGTCAGGCCCAGAGACATATGATGTTTTTCCTTATATATGGAAGCTAGATTTAGTTTACAAACAGTAAGTAAACACATTGGGTGGTATACAAGCATATACAAATATATTAGCTGAAATACAGTAGATTCAAGGGAGACTAAAAAATAATGTAATTCCTTAGAAAGCCAAAATCAAAGTTCAGGAAAATAAAACACTAGGAGGCAGGTACTCATAAGTGGTAAGGTACAGTCAAGGAGAAAGGTGTAAACAAATGAAGATGAGAAGGAGGAAAGGCAGACAAGATCCAATATATGTCCTACAAAATTAAGAAATGAGGAAAAGTGTAAGTAGGAAGGGGTAGGAAGGATGGGTGAAACAATTGAAAGGAGTAACATTGATCAAGATATATTGTATTCATAAACTGTTAAATGGCAACTCCTTTGTACAACTATTAAAAGATAATAAAAATGAAGTCCCTCATAAGATTCTCTCTGAATCTTTGTAGTCCAATCTAAGACTTTAAGTCTTTTCCTTTCCTCCTCGCTGCTAATCCTTTTGCTGTTACCAGAGTTGTTTTCACTATTTTCAAATTTTGTCCTGTCCATTTTTTGTATAAAATCCTTCAATAATTCTCCTACACTTATGGAATAAAACTTGTTATACTTTTTCAGGTCCATATTTCCCTTTGATCTCTCGCTGGCCATTTATTATCTTGTTTATGTGTTCTGGTAGCCTAATCTGTACTGGTATTTTTAAGTCTTTTTTGTCATCTCATTTCTGGTTTGTTTTAGCAATTAAATCTAATGGCAGGAGAGTTATAAGAAAAAATGCATTTTGAATATTAATTCCTCCAGGGAACAAGCTGGTTGTATTTTTTAACTGAAAATGTATTTTTCGACCAATTACAATTTCACTTGGCAATGACTCACTTGCAATCAGTTCCTCACAGTTACCATTCAGGCCTATGAATAGAACTCCTTGAGGTTGCTAGATGAGGAAAGCTTCACTATGCCTTATTAGCTTCCTTTACCCCGCTCACACCTTTGTAAAGAGCCTCTATGTTAATATAACTTCAAGCATTCTGTGTTAAGGAAGCCTCTAGGTCCTTCTGAGACTTCAGTTCATGCACATTTTTCTCTCTTCTAAAATTCCAATCTCTTTCTTCCTTTCTGTAAACTAGACACTTTTTCAAGACCAAATTATGCTTGTAATTCCACAAATAAATCATGCTACTTTAAGTCATTCTGTGCATTAACTTTTGTAGACTTTTTTCACCCTGTGCAATGATTTAATTCCTGAGGTTTATACCAGAATAAGCAAGTCATTTTTTAGGGCTCTATTTTAAGTGCTTTGTAAGTGAAGACATGCTTCTATTATATCACTGTTTGCATGAATTCATTCATTCATTTCTTTATCCATTATTCCCACAGTCATTCATTTTTTTTCATTCCTTATGATAAAGAAATGTTTTTTGTGTGCCACATACTCAAGATTGAGATTATATAGTGGAAAAAGCAGATAAAACCTATGGTGCAAATTTAGTAAATGTGGGAGATGGAAGCAAAGAAAAGACTGAGTCTTGTTTTAGACCAGGCAGGGCAAATCCAGAGAACCTGTCATGAATATTCAAGGTGGTGGTGCAACTGCTGTAATAGGTAGAAAAAAAATAGGAAATAAGGGCAGAACATGAGAAAGCCTGGAAAGGCCCTTTCAAAATGAGCAGAGCCATTTGAAGAACTTTGACTGTTTTTGTTAAAATGGACTCTTATTGGAGACTTGATAGATGTCACATGACCTGACATTTTTAACAGCACCACCTAGCGGTCCTATTACTTATTGATTAGAAAAAAATGCATAGGAAGAAACAGGATTTCAGCTGTAATTTTGTTCCACATCTTTCTCTTCTGTGAAATTCATGAACAAAGGAGGAAACAGTTTATTAATTAATATGCAGGAAAAAACACTAATTTAGAATCAGATGACTTGAGTTTTGAATGTCACATCTGTTTCTTATTGTGGTATAATCTTAAATGCTTTTTAGATTTTCTTATTTATTTAAAAAAGATTAGTAGTTCCTAACTTACAAGTGTTATTTTATGCTAATTGAGAAAATATGTAAATATTCTGACACAGAATAAATGTTCACTCATTGATACAAGATCTGTCAAGCACTCACTGAAGAATAAAATGCAGAGAAATTGTCAATAATGTTTGTTTAGCATTTTAATGTTTATGTCAAACATTTTACAAAAATAGAGGCCATATTTTCAATTGTAAAGAATAAATAAATTGAGTAAAGAGAAACTAGATAAGCTTTTGTTCTATATGTATGTGCCTAGTTCTAATCCCTGTAGATAATTAATTTCTCTAATCAAAATCAATTAATGAATTTATGGAATTACAAAACATTGACTTCAATAGTGCCAAGCAATGGCAACGTCTATATACTCCTTTTTCTGAGCCTTGAAATTACACACACATTCACACACCCACACCACCACCACCACCACCACAACTAAAACACCAAACCTCAATAAATGGTATTCGTTAAATAATTATGCATCTATTTGACTTTCAGTTCACATATGTTTTATTTCTTTTTTGGTATTATTAAGTAGACATTTCAATACTGTTTGTATTTTAAGAAGCAGATACAAGATAAAATTAGAGATAGATGATTATCCACTTCTAAAGATCCTTGGATTATGATAGTGTCAGAGATAATGACTCCCAAGACCCTATCTGAGTGCCTGTGTGCCATGAGGGTGCATGCTGGCATGCATTCCTCTGGGGGGGGGGATGCCCCTTCCTCCATGCAGGGCAACAGAGGCCAGGGCTGGCCAGCGCCATATTGGCCACATGGTGGATGGTAGGGTCTGGCATCTTGTCTTCATGCTGGGGGAAGGAAACCCCCTGCCCCCATCACCTGTTTCCCAGGTAATGGGTGTGTGCCCGGACACCTGGAGGTAGGGGCAGTCGCTTGGCTGATAGGTTACTGAAACTGTCAGTCCAGTGCCTGGGACTTGGAATTTCCTGAGGATCTGCCTCCTGTGCTGGACTGTTTAGGCCTGGACCAGCCTAACCGCTGGACTCCATGCCACGTGTGTCACTGTGATTGTGTCCTGTGTCCTGTCTCCTGGCTCGTCTCCAGTCATCATGGAGTCCCAGTTTAGCTCTCCATTGGAGCTGAATTGGTTTGTTGGTATTGTTTTTGTTCTTTCTTTACTCTTTAGCATGTTCCCTGGCTGTGTTAAGTGTATTTGCATGCTGCAGGGCTTTGTAACAACTGATGGCCTGCAGCCTGTTAACTGTATAATAAAGACTCCAATATTCTATATTTTAAAGTGTGGCTTCTGGAATGATTTACCTTACAACATTATAACTGAGCACATGGTTCAATCATAATTAGGCAAAAAATCTTAAACGGCCAATATTAAAATCTAAGCACGTTGTATGATTTGTGCACAAACATGTTTGTCTGTCTATATGTTAAATGTGTAAAATGGTCATGGTTTTAAGGTTGTTAAGAATCTTGCTTGGTAAGTGATCTTTGTCAATGGAAGTTGTGATTCAATCTGAGTTGCCTTGAAAATTCTGAGATCATCAAAATACAAGCATTAGGCTGCATTTTCTCCCTGTGGAGGCTGCCAGAGAGAAGGGTACAGACAGCTGTGAACTTGATTCAGATGTTTGGCTGGACCTGGACCTGTAAGAAAGTTGTGAAGTGCTCTTGTCTAAGATTGGATAAAAGAGAGTCAGGCCAACTCAGCCTCAGCCTTCCTCCAATTGAAGGTACTCAAAAAGCTATTTGATAAGATGCCTGACAAAGCAAGCAAGCCTCAAAAAAAATTATGGCCTAGAAAAAGTATTTTATTAAAAGGTTTCATCTTAAACTTTTGTCATTTGCAAGAGTGAGATTTGAAAAAGGTCTCTTGCTACTGAAAATTTCAGAAAGTGTATGTACAACTAATTTTCATTTTTGTGTGCTTTAAGATCTGTGTGAGTGTTTTGTATGTGTTTATGAACATGTTCAAGATAAGAGTTGTCAGCATGCTGTAACAATGGGTGAGTTTAAGTTTAAAATTCACAAAGTCATGAGGATTAGATGTTGCCAAAAATCCTAAAGATTATTGCATTGTTTTAAAGGCTTTTTGTGGATTCTTTTAATTGATAGAAAATCAGGTATTCTAAAATCTGGGGATAACTATTAGAAATCTAAATGTGAAGGTTTGCTTACCACTGCTAAAGACTTTACCTGTTTGGTCTGTCTAAAGCTGTTTGGGTATTTCAGTTAAGAACCAAGAAATAAGGAAAGGAAAAACTTAGAGCCAATAAAAGATCTATCTTTGGAGACGAGGTGTAAGCAGCTCAGCCTGTCCACACATGGTGAGAGAGGGCAAGCTGGCACACAGGCAGTTCATCTAACTCTAACGAGTCAGACAGGAATAAGCCTATTCCATAGGAGGGGCCTAGTGGCCTATATTTGTCCTGTTTCTTCTCCTTGCAGCTGGATGCTGGAAACCTGATGGTAAAGTGAGTTGTATGACAATGTGACCAGCATTGCTAAAAGTTTATTTGTGTGCTATAATTTGGTTTTAAGGATCTGTTTTCTAGGGAGTGTGCCTAGTGCCTTAAGATTTTAAAGGGTCATTCAAATACAAATAAAAACTAAAGTATAAAGTATTAGAGCAAGGGTTAGTAAAAGGCTTTTAAAAACAAAGAATTGATTCCTGGATATAAAATTTGGAAGTCTTAAATGTTTGTTTCAAAGTGGAAAAAGAAAAATTAGGTCTACCTAATTGTTTAGTTGCTATTTTAGTTTGCTCTTCTAGTGTTTTTGTAACAGTTTCCAGCAGGTCTACAGAGAAAAATGGATAATTCTTACAGGTTTGTCAGGTATAACTGGGTCTTAAGAACTTCTAGGTAAGACATGCTTAAAAAAAACTTCTTCCATGTTGACCATCTTTGTTCTTAATTGTCGGAAACTGGTCTTTTGTAAGATTCATTGAGCTTCACACTGCACTGCAGTTTGAAGCCAGCCTGGGCAGAGAAAGGTGAGATTGTCATCTCTAATCAGCCAGCAGTATGCCATGAAAGCAGATAGCATTGCTTTGGAGCTTGAAGTGGCAGAGTGCAAGCCTTGCTGAGGAACAGCACTCAGGCCCTAAGTTCAAGTCCAGTGACTAACCTAGGGAAATGTCAGAGGTGCATTTACCCCAGTATGGAGAAAGGCACTCAGGAGATCTTGGCGATAATATGCTTGGCCCTTCTAAAATTGATCAGAGCTGGAGGCCATGGGAACATAGTTTATAAGCATGCATAACTGGGCAAGAACTTGTCAATCATTTGTGATAATGGGCAGTAAAAGGCTAAGGTTGTAAAATGGGGGAAATAGTTTAAATCCAAACTGCTCTGTATTTGCTTAAAGCTCTAATTGGCAGTAACTTTTGGACTAACAACAGCCATGTAAAATTCATCTGTTCAGGAAAGCAAGTTTGTAAACCTGAGAGTGTGACCCTGTTGATATCTATCTGAAGGCTTGCATAGGTAACTTAGGTATTGTTAGTCACAGAGCTCAGGTTCCTCAGCCAGCCAGAAAAATACTTTTGCATAAAACAGTATAAAGGAAGACTTTGGAAAGATAATTGAGGAAACAAAAAGATGGTTCCCATTAGATTCGAAAGGATTTGGAGAGTAAGGAAGAAAATTAAGACAAACCACAGAATGTTCAAGTAAACCACAGATGGTAAGAGTAAGTAGAAGATGGCGTGAGTGTGTGTTGAGTTTTAAAATAGAGCTTATATTTGAAAAAGACCTAGTGAGAGCCCAAGGAGGCTAGGGCCACATCTGAGGCCGATGTCTCTAACACCAAGGGAGCTGAGACCTCAAACATTGCTCATCTACCAGTCTTTTGCCTGATCTCACCAATCCTTGCCTGAAGTTTCTAAATTCATGGTGCTACATGCTCAGGCTTGTCATACACCCCTGGCTAGAGAAAAAGATGAAACATTTCAAAGGTTTGAAACAGCTGCTATAAGGCAGACTGTAACTCCACTGACCACCTGTGTGTGGCCAGGCTTGACCCCATGGATTTTGCCTTTTAAAACCCTAGCTTCTGGGCCATTTTAGGCTGGTGCCAACCACATAAATTTATTAGTTTAAGGAAAGAAAGTTTGTGGACTGTGGTGATCCCCCCAAAAGAAGAATATAAAACATGAAATTGTTAGGATCAGATCAAAATTAAGCCCATAGGGTATTAATTAGACCAAGGAAGAAGGAAATTTAACTGGGACAAACAAGTCCCAGGTGTGCAGAGAAACATAGGTACAGACCCTGGGAATAGAACAAGACAGTGGTCTGATATTTACTGAAACTTGACCATTTCTATTGATTAAGACTTTGGCCAAATGTTAAATTTCAAAGATAAAGGCTTGAGAAGAGAGTTAAGTATCAGGATAGCTGCACTAGACATCTGTGTTCCAAATAATGGCCTGCCCCTTCTCTAGGCCATCTGAGGAGCTAAACAATGCTTTCCCCCATTTGGGGAGGTAATGTTTTCCTAGGACTTCAATGAAAGTCTTGTCCCACCTCCAGGCCTTGGAGCTGGGTATTCTGCCCCCATCTCCTGTACCAGGATATCTGCAGGAAATTGTTTCGGCTCAACCATCCTACTTTGCCTTGATGCCATTTGTAATCACTAACTGCTAGTTCTGCTTTTGTAACTTGTTTGTCAATTACAGAACTGCCACTGACCACTTGAAAGTGGGCCCTTCTTATGGCTCTTGCCTTTAAATATCCTGAGCTATTGGAATCTTTTGCAAACCGAAGTACTATGTAAGCTGTACTACTGTAGCCCAAGTAAAGGTCCGTACAGTCACTAAAAGCTAAAAGTTATGCCTAATTTCTAGTTTGGAGTAAAATCTGGTTGGTATAAAGCTATCATCCTGAAAAATTCCCCCATGCCATGCTATAAAAGCCAGTGTAGTACCAGGAAAATATTAGGGAAGTTTACCGAAGTCAGGCCCTAGGTAAAACTTCTTTAATCAACCTATGAAGAAATTTACAGACTACTAATGCCAACTATTTACCCATAAAACACTTCAGCTTCAATTGTTAAAAAACAAAAAGGGGGAATCCCCAATGGAATCTTGTCTTAAAACTTATTTACCTTAAATTAAAAAAAAAAATTACCTGAAGGTGATCCTTACACTGGAGCTGTAAAGCATTTTACCTCTCCAGCACCACCCACTACCATATTCCCATAGTGTTCAATGGGAAATCAAGACCTGTAAATGGGAAAGGGTAGGCTTCTATCATTCCAGATGGATCAACCAGCAACATCTGGGTCCCTCTTCAACTCATCTGACCCAGGAGAGATGAAAACAACACAACACAGCCCTGAAGAAGAACATCTAGTGCGTAGCTTTGCAAACCTAAGCTTGAAGGCCTAAGGATGCCATCACCCTTATCATAAGAAAACCAGCCAGATACTGCCAACCTGGGGTCAGATTAAAGCATTGTCAGACAAGGCAGAAGCCATTATGGCCCTACCCTGCCTGATGATGAGAGCACCAATTGCATGGGGCTATTCAGCATGCTTTCCTTAAATTTTATTGGTCAGAATCATTCTTATAAAAATGAGACTGGGTGACCAACCAACCCTGTATGCCAGGGTTTTAATTATTGGATTAGGCTTTTGTTCCTATTCAATGGTCTCAGTGCCACAGCCCTAGAGGAAAGATTATAAAACATAATGATAACATCTCATTTATAGATTGGGGTCCCCATGGGCATTTCATGGTCAGTTGTTCTGAAAAGCATGTTGATGATTGGTGTACTAGTAATTCTTGTTAGGTGGTGTTCATGCAATGGAGTTATCAATCATTTAGAACCCACTGGGATTGCTCACCTAGCATGATAGGGGCTTTGTGCCTCCTAGGTATAAATTTCAAGGGCCTTGAACAGTGGCATTTATGGAAACTTGCTGCCCCATTTTATGCAACTCAAAATTGGATTGGTCATTTTACTACAGTCCATGAAGAAAATTACACAATTTTTTTTTTTTTTAGGAATCATTCTTCTACTGTACAGGCTTGTGTTAAATTCCCTTTTATGTTGGCTATAGGGACAGTGTCAGTGAAGCCCTTTGTCACCTGGATTGTTTTGATTGTCAACTCTTTACATGTTTAAATCATACTATTCCTTTTAATATGCATTCTGAGTCTCTCCTGATGTTAAGATCTCACTTAGGGGTCTGGGTGCCTGTTAACATCACCCTACCTTGGCAGGAGAGCCCCACTGTTGGTTTGTTGGCAGGAGTCGTCCAGCAACTACTGAAGAGAACTAAGAGATTGCTAGGCCTCATTATGGCCACAATCCTTGGACTGATAACCATCACCACGACAGCTGCGACTGCTGGAGTGGCCTTGCATTCCACCATCCAAACCAAGGACTTTGTATAGAAGTGGCAACAGGATCCCCATCAGCTATGGACACATGACGTAGTGGGTGGGAGGCCAGATAATTGATCTGCAGAAAGAGCTAAACTTCAAGTGTGATTGGAGCTCAAGAAAGCTGTGTGTCTCCTGCCTGCTTCAACGCCACTAATACCATTTGACAGGGACTTCGGTACCACCTGCAGGACTTGCAAGGGAATTTGACCTGGGACATACACCAGTTGCAGCAGGAAGTCATTGAGACTTTCTCTGCACAGCTCCCTGGGGTGGAATATGAGGGTCGGGCTGAGGGAATTGCATCTGTGCTAAACCAATTGGATCCTTGTACCTGGTGGCAGAGTTTTACCCATAGTGTTTCCACAGGATTGATTGTGTTTTGTCTTAGGATGCTTGTGTTCTTAGCAGGATATTGCTGTTTCCGTTCCAGAGGAGCTAAGGTGTCTCTTCCCTGCAAAAGGATCTCATGCTTGCTGTTCTATGCTTAAAAAACAAAAAAGGGGAAGATGTCGGAGGCATTGACTCCCAAGACCCCATCAGAGTTCCTTTGTGCCATGAGGGTGCATGCTGGCATGCATTCTTCTGGAGGGTGAAGGGGAACGCCCTTTCCTCCATGCAGGGCAAAGGTCCTGAGCCTGGACGCCAGGCTCAGGTGGTACTTTTCAAGATATGCCATTTGTGCTCCTCCTAGATAATTGTGTAGAACTATGCATCAAAATCCCTTTTGTGTTCTTCTAAATAGATCCCCATCTGTACCTTGCTTCCTCTTTTGTTGCCCTGAATGACTTTTCAGTCACAGATTAAAAATTGCTAATCCATTTTGCCTAACATCCTCTTATCTGACCATTTCTGCTTCTCAGACATATAGTAGCTATTGCAAATAAGGGAGACCATGGGACCTACTTCATTTCAAATATTTTTTTCCAAGTCTTTCCATTTCCTAACAAATGGGACAATGTCATTCTTTCTGATGGAGGCATAGAATTCCATTGTGTATATATACCACATTTTCTTGATCCATTCATCTACTGGGGGGTGGCATTTGGGTTGGTCCATATCTTAGCTATGGTAAATAATGCTGCAATAAACATTGTTGTGCTGGCAGCTTTAGTATGATCTTGTTTGTGGGTAAATGCCCCAAAGTAGGATTGCTGGGTCATAAGCTCTATGTGGAGTCTTTTGAAGAACTTCCATACTACTTTCCAAAGTGGTTGAACAAGTTTACACTCCCACCAACAATGAAATGAACCCCAATATAAGGACACAAATGTTTTTTTTTCTTTCTTGAGATTGTTTCTAATATATTTATAAGATGATTTTTTTGTTGCTTTGTATGTCCCTCCCCCATGGTATAACCCCTGTTTTCACTATATTTGATGTTGGTATAATTTGGGGAAGGGAAGGGAAGGGAAAAAACAAATTGTTTAGATAGGAATACAGTTGGGACCCATTGCAACAATGAGATGTACAAGACCCTATGAACTTTAAAATTTTGGCAGTGGTGGGTGTGGGAGGGTGGGGGTGGGGGGTGATGTCGTGGAGATGGGAGAGCAGGGATAGGAGGGCAAAGAAACAAAGGATGAGGCCACAATGCTTGTTAAAAATGTACTCAACCTTGCTCATGTAATTGTAACCCCTCTGTATAGAATTTTCACAATAAAAAACTATTAAAATAAATAAATAGATAAATAAAGTTGCTAATCCTCCATAGCCCCCAAGAGTTGTTTGCCTTCAAGTACCTTCAAGTTGTTTTCCTTCAAGTTGCTTTCCTTCCTGTCCTGGGGTTGGCCCTTGACTACAGCCTTGCCTTCGATGCCCCTATATTCTATATCAGTATATGATGTTTCAATAAACTTTGTCTATACCCGCATGATATGGTCCCTTTCTGCCTCTCACACATTGAGTTCCAGGGTCTCGCTGTGTGAACAGCAACATATAGGTTGCCTATCTTACCAAGAACTGTCCATTTAGATACAGTTTTGGCCAGGGGTATGGAGATTTCTGGTTCTTATTCAATGGATCTGTTTTAGCAGTTTAATCCCTATAAGACATATAAGAAGATAATAATTTACTGCAACCACATGGAAAAGTCCCAATGACATATATAATGAGTTATGCTTTTATTTAATGAATTAATGAATCCATATGACTGTGAATTTTACAGAAATACCTATTAAAATGAGAAAAAATATATTGTACCACTCTGTCACAGTCATAACAGGCAATGCCTGTCACAAAATTAAAATGATTTTCCCATTAGGTTTATCCATACATTTGCCAACTCCAAACTATTTTCCAATTATCCTAAGACTTCTGGTGGTAGAACCATCTACTATTTTTTACTAAAAATATTTACCCACAAGCAAAATGACACAGAATGGGATCACCTCCATTGTTGGAGAGCAATTTGGCAACACAGAGTAATCCTGGAAATGGTCTTATTTTCTACCAACAATTATATGTATTGTTGCAAAGCTCACATGAAAGAGAAGAAGCCGTAAGTAAATATATCTTTGTAACATTTGCTGTAAAAATATGGACAACTATCATACACATTTGACAGAAATGTAAAGTATTGAATCACTATGGAAATCAGTATACAGTGGTTGCTCAAAAGCTAAAAATAGATCTACTATATGGTATTCCCTTCTGCTGATGGACATATTATTGAACGGTATGTGAAGAAAAATACTTATTGTAGTGGGGAGGGGCAGTGAGACCACTCAGTCTGCAGTGAAATTGTAAAAGATTTTATTGATCGAAAAGTGCTGACATGCCAGGACCGCACCTGGAATTGGGATCCCAGGAAATGGCCCGGAGTGCCAGTCCATATGGACTTTTAAACAGCTATGGGCTAGGGCAGGGAAAGGGGGAAGCTGGGTGCTGGTTCTAGTCAATGATTGTTACAAGAAATGCACACCTTAAGTTTAAATTTCCCGCCAAGGTTTTGCTTGTGGGAAGCAGGGGAATAGAACAAAGGGTGGCGGTGGTCCACTGGGTTAGTGTTCCCATTGCTCAGAAAACTACAGAAGCAGAGTTACAAAGTGACAGGGTTATGGAGTTACAGAGGTACAATTACAGTTACTAGCTAAAGTAATGAGTTACCAGGGAAGTCTTATACACAGCACCCTTACATTTATATCTTAAAATCATTCATTATCCATTTTACACAATCCAAGTCAAATATCATATTCCATCCTTACATCCTCCACCATATCACTATAAACACACACACGCACACACACACTTACAATGTTCACAAAGCTGTTCACAATGGCCAAACTGCTGTGGAATTAATTGTGGTGCCCAAGAATAGATGAATCATTGGAAAGAATTAAAGAATATTGTAAGTTTAGTCATGCTCAAAAGTCAGCATTTCTGCTCATATATTGAAGTTTGACCTAAATGTAGAGAGAGATTATATATATAAATGTGTGTGTGTGTGTATATACACACACACACACACACACACACACACACACACACACACACAGCGAGAGAGAGAGAGAGGGAGAAAGAGATGATTCCAACTATAAGTACTTTTAGGTGATGATAGGGAGGGAGAGAATTGGGACTGATAAAGTAATAAAGATGGATGGTGAGTAATTTTTAAAAATATTACAACTCTGAATATGGTATGAAAGTCTCCATGAAATCTGTTAGGCAATCAAGAATTAGGTGTTCAGAAAAACAGAAAGCAATAGAGAAGTTTATTCTGATGAAAATATAATAGATGTCTGAAATTCCATGGGTAACCCCCCTAGTATAATTAGTACATACTAAAATGAATGAATTGCAGGAAAATAAAATGGCTCTGCCAGGGTTGAGAGATATACCACTGGGAGGTAGGAGAATTAAAGGAGAGGATGAAAGAGGATGAATTTGGTTGAAGTCAATTATTTACACTATAAACCTGATGAAGTTGTTTGAAGAAGTTGGGAACAATGAGAGACAGTGATGGAGGGATTGACTGTGATCAGATACATTGTATACATATCTGGAATGTCACAATGAAATCCTTCTTGCACAACTAATACATGCTAATAAAAATCCAAATGATAATAAGTAATGAGATGACATTATTGTCTGATATGTGCCATAAAATAGGCATGACAGAATACATAAACTAGATTTACATATATCAACAAAAATTGTCTTCAAAAACCAGGTGATGGTGGCTCAAGCCTATATTTCTAGTTACTCAAGATGCTGGAGTATAAGGATCTCAGTTCAAAGCCAGCCTGGGCAGTCAAGTCTGTGGGACTCTTATCTCCAATTAAACACACACACACACACACACACACACACACACACACACACACAGAGCCAGAAGAAGTGGAATTGTGACTCAAGTGGTAGAATACTAGCTTTGAGCACAAAACTCAAAGGCAACTCCCAGACCCTGATTTCATGTCCCAAGATGAACACCAAAATAATTTTTATTGATTATACTTTTTATGTTTTTATTTTTATTTAATATACATTTTTATTGTAAAGCTACTGTACAGAGGGGTTACAGTTACAGGAGTAAGGTAATGAGTCCATTTCCTATCGAGCATTATTACCCCCTTCTTTGTTTTTTCCACTACCATCCCTTTTCCTCCCACCTTCCCAAGTCTTTTGTCTCCTCCCTCCACCCACCCCCCACCCAGCGAAGTTGTAAGGTTTGTTTTTAACATAGTATCTTACACATCTCATTGTTACAATGGGTCATCCTGTATCCTTAAATCAGTACAAAATAAAAAAAATTAAAAAGTAAGCTTTGAAAACATCTCATCTTGCAAGAAAAGCCATTTGTAAAATAATATATAATCTTCTAAAGCACTTTTTTAAGCTGCTAATACTGTAGAATAGAAATACAAATGGCAAAGAAACAAGTACCAGTTTGAACAAGGTGCTTAACTCCAGAGGGCAGGACTGGAACAGAGCAGGAAAAAAAATTCCAATCCTTTGGCTGAAATTTGATTTTTAAAAGCATTCATTATTTCAGTATGTTACTCAGATCTGAAGTAAGTCAGTCTGTGATGAAAGAATAAAACTGATTTTTTAAATGTACAATTGTATATCTCAGGAAGTAATGAACACAAGTAGATGAGATGTTGGTACTTTAAAAATCCTATTTCATCAAATCAAGTATACCTGATCATACAGGTAATTTTTTCAAAGTGCCAAGATGGTTGAGTGTCATACTCTCAGGAGTCATCTTCATATACACACATATCTTATATCTTTGGCCCACAATCATTTTATTCAATTAATTTATCTCCCTTTTGCACCAACTATTAGAATGACAAAGCTCATACAAAATAGCCATATGGAAAATCTAATATTATTTGGTATTAATTGAATTTTTTGGAGGGTAGAAAGTGTTACTGGAGCTTGAACTCAGAGCCTAACATTGTCCTTTAGCTTTTTACCTCAAGGCTATTGCTCTATCATTTGAGCTACAGCTCCATTTCTGGCTTTTTGGTGGTTAGTTCAAGATAAGAGTCTCACTTACTTTTCTGCTTCAGCTGGCTTCAAACAGTGATCTTCAGATCTCAGATTCCTGAGTAGCTAGGATTACAAACCTGAGCCACCAAAGCCTGGCTTAAATGTATCTTTCTCTTATTTGCAATAACTAGTGTATGTCTAGGACAAGCAGAAAAGGTCAAAAGCTATGTACATATGCCCATATAAGATGATGCTAAGCAAAACGAACCTCAAGATAGGGATACAAGAGGTTTTTATCATTCTTGCTGTTGTTTTTAATGTACTTATACTATGTGATTTATTTCTTTTGTATGTTCTTCTCCCATGGTATAACCCCTGTTGTCACTGTATTTGATTCCAGTGCTCTGCATCTTGTATATACATTTTTTTCTAATTTGGGGAGGAGAAGAGAAATAACACAATGCTGAAATAAGGATACAGGTTGACCCATTGTAGCAATGAGATGTACAAGACACTACATTGAAAATGAACTTTACAAATTTGGCAGGGGAGGTGGGGAGAAGTTGGGGAGGTGGGGAGGTAGGAAATGTACTCATTACCTTTCTCATGTAAATGTAACCCCTCGGTACAGTAGCTTTACAATAAAAAATATATATTTAAAAAATAAAATAAAATACCATTATTACATATTATTCAACATCATGATGTTATTTGATTTTATTCCTAAATGAAGTTTTGGAATGGAGAAAAACATTCAATAGTTGTTCCATCACATAATTTAATAAAATATATTTGATAATATTCTTGTTAGAAATAAGTAAACTATGCTGAGCATCTGTGGCTCCACCTGTAATGTTAGCTACTCAGGAGGTTGAGTTCTAAGTATCACTGTTCACACCACCCTGGGCAAAAATGTAAGTTAGAATTATGGCTCCAATTAACCAACAAAAAGCTGAATGTAGAGTTGTGGCTCAAGTGTAAAGTTCCACCTTGAGTAAAATACTAAAGGAGAGTGCTCAGGCCCTGGCTTCAAGCCTCAACACCACCACACAAAATAATTTATTTATTCAAAAGCTAAAAAAGAAAGCATGAAACCCTTAAAACTTTCTTTGTGGTAATTATTGATTAAGTTTTCAATTGGAGTCCAAATGCATATGTATATATAATAGTTAACTTTCTTTTTCATGAATTGGACCAGTAATAATTTAATTAAAACATAACAAACAAGAGTGTGGCTAAGTGTCATAGCACTTACTCAGAATGTGAGTGTCACTGAGTTTGATTCCAGCACTGCAAAACTTTACTAAAAAAACAGACTCTTAATATCAAGCAAAGAAATACGAACACATCAATACATAAGAATCTATATAAAAATCAGAACAAAAATAAGAAAGTGAATGGAGAAATAATGTAAATGATGTCTACAATGGAAGCAACTACTTGATAAAATGGAAATTCATGTTTTAACTAGCTAGGGTTCCTGATTACTTACTTCCTAACAGTAGGTCTTTGAAAAAGATACTCTAAGCCTTGCTTTTATAAAATGTAAAATACAAAATGTCAACAACCTTATATATTAAATATAAAGGCAGTAAGAAGTAACAAATGTAAGCCACTTAGGTTTGTATGACATACAGCAGGAGTCCAATAAAAGAAGTTTCAATCTTCTAAATTCTACATGCATGCAGATAAATGGACATAGTGGAAGAAATGGACTATGTTCTTGCAAACGCCATTTTGTCTCTCCTCTAGAATTTATAATAAATGAAATTTTATAATATCCTTTAACTCTTCACCAAATCCATGTACAATTTGCATACATTTGCCCAAATCACTCCAGTGTAGGAAAAGTCTTAGAAATGTGATGGTTTAATTAAACCCTCTTTTTCTGTGCATGTATAATGTTTCCTGTTTAATTTGCCTTGGGGATTTATTTTAGCTTCAATTTCTATTCAACAAAGAATTCAAATGAACTTTTCTTATAAGGAGTATAGTCCCTCGGTAAGGTTGAGCTACCATATAATAATGTATTTCTTTTTATTATTTAATATTAATAACATAGCGGGCTTGGAGAAAGAGTAAGTGGACCTCACTCATAAAGATAACTCTGAGAGTAAAAGTTACCTGAAGTTTTTGATATGCCTATAGTGACTATGCATTTCTTATCCAGATTTCTTATATTTTAAACACACAAATTTTTCTTACACTTGTAAAGATTTGGTATTTATCATAATGCCTCTTTTAGAAGTAACATAACTCAGTAAAGGAAAGGAAAAACAAAAAGTTTTAATTTATAGCTCCATTCTTCTGAATGCAGTCTTAGGCGAGTTGCCTAATCAGGCTGAGTGTCAGAAAACATTACAAAGCACATACAAAAGTGTGTAGAGAAACAGGTACCAGCTATGAAACTGAACAGACCTAGAGGATACAGAGCAGTATGATTAACTTGGACACTTCAAAACAGTCTTCCTGGCACTTGCCCTTGGCCTTAAGAAGGAATCAAGACAGAAAGAAGTTGAAGTTAATGATGGAGTTTTTGAGAAATGTCAAGATGATTCTTCAAAAATAGTCACTTACAACCTTGAACTAGTAATATAACTTCTTTGAAACTCAGTGGCTTCCTTTCAAAATATCAGCAAGAATGCTTCCTTAGCAACAATCCCTCCTACAGTAATTAAGGAAATTAATCTATAGAGCTCAAATAGCACAGGGAGTGTCTCTGTACAAATATTTTCATTTTTATCATGAATAATCACTAGGAAACATATGGTTGTAATTCAGTCAGTAATGTTGACAGAATTTATCTTTGCCACTTATAAAAGAAACGAATCAAAATCTCCCAAATCATGTATTTGCATATAATTCCCTGTATTTAATTACTAATGGCTTTGGTTAGAATAGCCAGGCCATAGGTGGCATACAATGAATCATTTCACCATTTGTTAACAGACTACCCTGGAGGCAAGCCAGGAATTTCGTTTCCTATCTTCTTGTCTGGCTTCAGAATTATAAATCTATCACATCATTTATTCTTTATGTGTAAAATAAGCCAGTCACAGAGAACAAATAGTGCATGAGTACAGACCCAAAAATTGTCAAATTTATATAATCCAAAGGTTAAATAATGGTTTGGAAGGAAGGAGCAAGTAGGAGTTACTCAACAGGAAAGAAGTCTATGTTACTCAAACTGCATAAGGTTTAGACATCTGTTGTAGCACCACCTACACTCAACAGCACTATCATAAAGTTAAAATTGTTAGAAGGGTGGATATCAGATTAAGTGCTCTTACTGTAATAAAAATATACAAAAAGTCAGGTAGAATTATTTTTCCCAAGACCTAGAAAGCCTGCTCTAGACCTTGAGAAATAGTCCAAATACCTTCCTATGTATATGCATTGTACCCAGGAGGAGGACCTGGCAGGGTCTTGTGTGAAAGATCTTCTGAACAGACCATCATCAGATAAATGGACAAATCACATTCAGGAAACAATATTTTAAAAACTATGTGTGCATTTTAGTGAAAAAATTATACTCTTTTGGCAATATATAGATCATTTATTTTCATTAAGATTGCATCAAGAAACCAATAGGATGTGTGTGTGTGTATAAACTGAGAGAGAGAAAAACACACACAGAACCAGAAGCAGAGACAGGGAAAGAAAGCACAGAGAGTGATAAATCAGAGAAAGACACATACACAGAGGGAGAGAATGAAAGAGAGACAGATAGGAACCTCAGGGAGGGGTGGTAGATGGAAAAGTGGGAGAAGAATGAGGGAGAGGGTGACAAGTCTGACAAGAAATGTGCTCACTACATTTCTGTACATCACCTTGACAATAAAATAAAAAAATAAAAAAGGAGAAATGGTGATTGTAACTGTAACACCCCTGTTCATCACCTTTACAATAAATAATAAAGAAATGACTTTGTTTTCTTGCTGGTTATAGGGCTTGAACTCTGGGCCTGGGCACTATCCCTCAGCTCTTCAGCTCAAGGCTAAAGCTCTACCACTTTAGCCACAGCTCCACTTCCAGCTTTTTCTGCTTATGTGGTATTGAAAAATTGAACCCAGAGCATCATGCATGCAATGCAAGCACTTTACCACTGGGCCACCTTCCCAGCCCAAATAAATGAGTTTTAATCATTAAAAAAAAAAAAAGACGAGGGGCTGGGAAGGTGGCTCAGTGGTAAAGCGCTTGCCTTGCATGCATGAGGCCCTGGGTTGGATTCACCAGTACCCCATAAGCAAAAAAAAAAAAAAAAAAGATGAAACGATGAATTGTCTCACAGCACTGGTTACCTTGAATTGCCTCACAGTGCTGTGGAAGCAATCTTCAGGGTAGCCAATTGGCTGGAGATACAGGTAAGGGATAACAGGGGAAATACAAAGGGGGGTAACAATGTTCAATGGGAAATGTACTCATCACCTTACTCATATAACTGTAACTCCCCTCTACAATACCTTCATGATAAAAAATATTTTTTAAAAAGAATGCTGCAATTCAAGGCCAAAGAAAGCTTTGTGGAATAAGTCTCCCTTCTTTAGGACAGGTCAGTCCATTTTTTTAAAGCCTTCAACTGGTTAAGTGAGAATCACTTCCTTATGAAAGGAATTTGTCTACTTAAAGCTTGCTGATGAAAATGTTAATCTCATCAAAAAGAAAAAAAGATGTCTTCCCAGAAATATCTAGAATAGTGTCTGACCAAATATTTGGAACTGACACATAATATTAATTACTATAATGCATTTCATTAAGGTGTACAGATTAAACATTAAAATTCAGATGCAGACTAAGTACTACAATACTAGATAAATATTAATTGCTTCTTATGACTGGGACAATAGCCTTGTGGAATCAAGGATAACAGCCTGGTCAACTTGTCATGCTGTTTAGAGACAAGATTGGGTAAAAGAATTGTTGAGCAGTCTTGCTCAACAGTCTCAGGCCTCAGTAACTTTTGTAGTGTAGTATAACTTCCTAAAGCAAAGACACATGGTTATAGTTATTATTTTTCTATGGTAGAAAAATCACCACAGTAGGAATTATTGCAGGTATAGTTCATACGGGTTTTGGATATGGCTTATATTCAGAAATGACCAGGCATGTTGGCACTCAGCTAATTCAGGAAGCATGGAAATTTGCAGAATAACACTTCAAGACCAGCTTGGCAAGTATTTAGCAAGAACCCCGTCTCAACAACAATAACAACAACAAATAACTGAGTATGTTGACACATGCCTGTTAACCTTGCTATACAGAAGGTAAAAGTAAGAGGATCACTGCTTTGCCTGGCCTGGGCAAAATGTGAGACTGGCAGATTAACCAAAATAACAGGTGGAGATATGGCTCAAGTGATAGAGTACCTGCCTAATAAGAATGAGGACTTGAGTTAAAATTCTAATACTTCAAAATATAGCCCAATGGACCTTGAACCTGGAAGGCTTATTTTCCAACTGATATGTTAACAAAGTCCACATTTAATATACAACCCCATAGAGTAGATTTATCTGCCAACATGGTCAAGTGGATGGTAACTCAGATAAAATTAGCACCTTGGAGAAGATGTGGATAGCTCATGATGTTTTCTCACAAACTGTAAATCTGGAATCTTACTTTAATTTTATTTTTCCCTTTATGTTTCAAGACATGTTTTCATATTTAAATAAAAATCTCAAAGAAAGTAAAAATTGGTAGTATATTTCCCCTGTGAAGTATAGGAAATACATATGACTAAACAGTTAAAAATCATGTATATAATAAGGCACATATATATATCATTGGTGTTCAATTAAAAATAAAATATATGCTAATTGCTCTTTCCCAGTCCCCTTAACAAAGCACACAGATAAAAAGATAGGAGCCGGCGTCGGTAGCTCATGCCTATAATCCTAGCTACTCAGGAGGCTGAGATCTGAGGATGGAGGTTCAAAGTCAGCCTGGGCAGGAAAATCCGTGAGACTTTTATCATCATATACCACCAGAAAGCCGGAAGTGGCACTGTAGTTCAAGTGGTAGAGCTTTAGCCTTGAGCTGAAGATCTGAGGGACAGCGCTCAGGCCCAGCAATGAAGCTCCACAACTGACAAAAAAAAAAAAAGAAAGAAAAGAAATCCAATCAAGCAAACTGGAAAATTTGAACAACACAAGAGCAATTTCAAGATAGCTGGGCAAGTGAAAAAAACTAACCTGAATCACACTTCCCCTAAACTTTCAGAAAAAAAATAATTTCACATGAAATCACATTATTGAAAAATATCAAAACTCAAATCTAAAGGATATACCCATAGGAAAGAAAAAAGGGAAACAAAAAGGAGTGAACAAAATCTCAACAGATAATTTCAGCATAGTAGCAAAACATATCCACAGAACAGAAGCAAACTAAAATCTTTACAGCGATTTGCTTCAGAATTAGCTGGAAGACACTAATAAAAGAATACAACACATTAAAACTAGAAGACAGTAATAAATAATATGACAGATTAAAGAATAACATTACTCAATTCTCAATAAATTCAGGAACAAGATGGCAGGGTTATAAGAAATAAGTATTATATAAAAGTAAAAAATTTACTAAGTAAAACTGGAGGGGAACAAAAGTAAGAAAAAATATACTACTTTAAGAGAAATACAAAGTTAGAGATTATTTTTACATCAAAAGGAAATGTAACTAACCATTTAAAAGATCTGAAAGTGACCAGGGTAATAACAGCTCTAAGATCTCTCAATAGAAACAATGGTTTCTAAGGAAAAAAATCAGGGAAGTATTCCTGAAGTTAAATAAAAACAAATGCAAACTTCCAACTTAATAAGTATATTACATGTCTAGAAAATAGTAATTATTTAACTAAAATTATAAAAATTGTATTAAAAAAATCAAAATCAGTTTCTTTGGAAAATTGTAACTTATAATGCAAATAAAAGTGGATTACCATTATGGAATTTAGCAATGGTACTTCATGAGAATGAAATAGTTAGAAAACCAAAATAATGAGAAATAGAACAAACATGTTGATGATTTAAAACCCACCAAAAGAGATTTTCAATTCAGAAGATGCAAATATGTACAATATGCAAGATACCATAGTTATTATTTTAGACTCTTTTTCAATGGATCTTATAGATATCAAACTATATATAAAATCAAAATGATGAATGATGCTGATTTTTAATTTTAAAGGTAAAACTAGGTAAATGCCAAAAGGAAAAGTATAAAATTATGTATTTATGTACTTAAGAAAGAAACTAAAAGCATAAACATAAAAATTAGTGACTTTTTAATTTAAGAAAAATATTATGATGGTGGTGACAATCTTAGTGTAGTTATTTTTATTTAATTCATGTATACATACTGTTAGATAAGGTAGTCTAATTCAGTCATTCCCCATGTTCTTGAAATACAATTTTATTAATGTGAACGTTAAAAGCTATAGAAGTTATATGGAAGAAATTAAACTTCAGAAGTGTTATATTTTAGTATTCGTATGAACTTATAAAAGAGTTAGTCACTACAACTATGTGTATGTGTATATAAATTTATCGATATAATGTAAGGATAAATATATGTTTTCTAGATTTGGATCCCAGAGGATTTGGGAAACAATGGCCCACACATTATCTGTGGGAATCTCTACTTCCCAAATCTTTCAGTCTTCAAGTGCATTTTCCAACATATTTTCTCCTTACATTTTCTCTTTAAGGAAGTGTTTAATTCTATACTGAAAGTAGAATGTGTGCAAGATGAACCTAAAACATACTTACTAACACTCTTGAAGGTGACTGTCAGACTTCTAGTGTCATGCCCAAATGACTCATGAGTAAGTGGAAGAGGGTCTTACTGAGATAATTTAAGCTTCAAAATAGATTCCTGTAATTTATTGATGCTTGAGTCAATCCTTAATAATGCTGTGTGACTTGCTGTGAAGATCAAGATCTGTGATGAGGACAGAACCCAAGGAAGAGTTTCTAGTGTGATTAAGTTCTCTTTTTTAACTATGTGCTACAAGAGAGTTTAATCTCATAATTCCTGGAGATGTATTCTGTTTTGTTATTGTTCTGTATCTGTGCTCCATTTTAAAATTAAAAGTAAAGATTTTAACAATACATTGTGGTTCGCGCCTGGGAAGGTGGCTCAGTGGTAAGAGTGCTTGTCTTGCATGCATGAGGTCCTAAGTTCGATTCCTCAGCACCACATAAGCAGAAAAAGCCAGAAGTGGCACTGTGGCTCAAGTGGTAGAGTGCTAGACTTGAGCTGAAGAGCTGAGGGACAGTGCCCAGGCCCAGAATTCAGGCCCCATGACTGGCAAAAAAAAAAAAAATAATAATAAAATAAAGTAAATTCTGGTTCTATTATGTCATAAGATCCAAATCAAGCTGATTTTTCTTTTTTAATATATTTTTATTGTAAAGATACTGTACAGAGGGGTTACAGTTACATGAGCAAGGTAATGAGTCCATTTCTTATCAAGCATTGTTACATCCTCCTTTACATTTCCCCTACCATACCTTTCCTCCCTACCTCCCCAACTCCTACCTCCCCTCTCCCACTCCCTCCCCCAACCACTCAAAGTTATAAAGTTCATTTTCAAAATACTGTCTTGTACATCTCATTGCTATAAGGGGTCATCCTTTATCCTTATCTCAGTATTTTGTTATTTCCCTTCCCCTACCCAAATTAGAAAAATGTATATACAAGATTCAGGGCACTGAATACAGTTTTCACAAATACAGTGAAAACAGGGGTTGTACCATGGGGGAAGAACATACAAAAGAAACAAAAAAATGTACATAGTGCATTATAAGCACATCAAGAAGAATATCAAGAAAAATAAAAACCTCTTGTGTCCCTATCTTGAGGTTCATTTCACTTACCATCATCTTATATGGTCATATGTACATAGCTTTTGACCTCTTCTGCTTGTCCTAGACATATACTAGTTATTGCAGGTAAGGGAAACCATGGGACCTATGTTTGTTTGAGTCTGGCTTACTTGATTTCATATTTTTTTCCAAGTCTTTCCATTTCCTAACAAATGGAGCTGTGTCATTCTTTCTGATGGAGGCATAGAAATTCCAATATATATTTGATCTAATCATCTACTGAGGGGCATCTGGCTTGGACTCGGATTATAAGTGGATATTCAGGAACATATATATTCTACTCATAGACCAGAAGACAAAAATTATGTGTGAAATGTTTCTGGTACTGTGCCAATTTAAACCCTAAATAAGAACTCAGGTCTAAAATCATTATAAAAGGGAAGGGTGTAGAGTCAAAATTACTTAAAAGATCTTTCATTTGAACTTTTTTTCCTCCAACCTCAAAAGTATATCGAAGTCCTACTTCTGCCTGTGAATTTCACCTACAGATACAAGTTCACTAAGATGAAATCATCTGGGCACACCCTACTCCTGAGTATCTGTGTAAAGGAGAAGAAGGAAAGACTGACACACAAATAATGTCATGAAACAATCGAGTCAGAGACAAGACTGGTACTTCTACAAGGGACCAGCCGCCAAAGACAGCCAGTAACACCAGAGAGAAGGAGGAAAGAAAGGAGGAGGAAAAGAAGAAAAAAGGAGGAAGGAGGATGAAGAAGAAAAAGAACAGGAAGAGGAAGTGTTGGAGGAGGAAGAAGATGCTAGGCATGAGATGGTATATAGCTAGACACTTCTATGTAATTACTTGGGCTTTGAGAAGAATTATCTGTGATTGGTGGGAAAGGAATCAAGAGGAAGAATATTTCAGGCCAGCGTACTAATGCATTCCACTCAAGACTCATTCTTTTGAGAATAAGTTGGTAGGACAGAAACACCTCCAGTATACTATGTGACAAAAGACAGTATCTAGAAGCTGACAAGAAATCCACTGATACCACATTTTTCCATGAAACAGTCAGGACTCCACAGGAACAAAATTGTTTGTGCTTTGAGACTACAGTGCCTAGCTGTCTTCATTTTACATTCCTATGATACTGTAGCATAGCTGTAAAGCAAAATCCTCATATTCATGCTCTTTTAATTACTATTTAAAACAACAGTAGCAAAAAATCATCTATTTTATTCATCTTAAAAAATTCTAAAACATAAATTCTCCTACTTTTTGATCTAAAAAAGTAAAATTATTTTTTCCATATCCTTAATTTTAAGTATTATTAAATAATGAAATTTTATTGCCACCATAGTCAAACATTTTCAGAAACAGCTAAGTGATATTTTCACAATCTGTTTCTGTCTTTCCTCTTTCTTTGACAAAGTATATAGATAAAAACAAAACAAAAATGTGTGCTTTTACTACTCCCTTCCTGTTTTTAATTGTAAGTCAGAATTCAACTATTCAACATATGAAACTTAATTTACCACTTAATTTTCATCTAAATACTCTTCAGATGCAACTAACAGATTAATTTCAGATGTCCCCATTTTTTAAGTCTCTGGATCACATTTAATTTAATTGTTTAATAATCTGCCTGCGAATGCATGGGAAATTAATATTCAGTGCATTAGGAGACTCACTGTGGGTACTTCATTATGTAGCTTATTTACAGAAGGAAAATGTTCAGAATTTATAAACATTAAGTGCTTGTATTTTCCCACCTGACTACATATCAATTACCTATTCATATTACTTTTGTTTCACTGCATTTACTATACAACTCTAGACACAAATACCCAAAGGTTTATAAGGGAATGGACGTGTAAGGTAGATATATGACAAATCCTATTCCTTCAAGCCTTTATACATTTGTGCAGAGAGGATTTTTAATGAACTATTGCAGGTTAGAGCATTCTTTCCTTTTCAGTATCCATGAAATATAGGACAAGCTCTCCTCCTGTACTATTATACTAAGAAGTTTAATTAACAGAAAACACTACATAACAAGTGTACCTAGTATTAAATGCCCAGACCCTTATTACCTCTCTTTCGAAGGACTATAAAAACCTCCTGATGTTCCCTTCACCTTTAGTGACTCTTTTCTCCAAGCCTTGACACAGAAATCACATTTATCTTTTTAAAGTAAAACCCTTCAGCGCTCCCCTATTGTTTAGGAGATTAAATAAAATTCTAATTAAGTGTTTAGATGCTGAGAAATCTTGTGAAATTCACTCCTCAAACCCATTTTTGTAGCACCTGGAGGTTTGTCATTCTTTTATTTTACTTCTTTTTTAAAATTTGCCCTGCTGTTGTAGAAGTTTACTAAAGAAATCAATTTCCTTCATCTCCACAGCCTAAGCTGGATATATCAACCCCAACTTTTTCTTCTTTGTTTCTCACACCCAAGTCATTGAGCTCTGGAGAGAGGCAGAAAAGCCTGCACACCTCCTGCCACCTTAATGTGCCTTAAGGATGCAAGTTGTTACTGGTTACAGTTGCTGCTCTCTCTAAGCATCTTGACTCCAACAATCATGTTGATTTGTACCCACATTTTCTGACCTTCATGATATGCTCATGAACGCATATAGTCTTTTAAAAACTCTAGGGCAGAAACTTTCCCACAGGTAAATAAGTGTCTCTATCCCTTTAATTATGTTTTCATATCATTCGGGCATACTCTCCCATTCCACATTTCTTATTTTACTTGTAGAGATATTTTCTCCACCCTGTTTGGCAGCTTGAATTTTCTATCTGTAACTTTGTACAAATGTGTCTAGATAGAAAATAATATGGCCAAATAAAATGCATACTTATAGCCACATAAATGAGGAAATATGTACACACACACACACATACCTATAAATATCTTCAGGTAAAAAATCTTCTTTCAAAACCAGAACTTAATTCATAGATTGATATACAATGTGAAACATAGAGTGACTTTCCTTCACATGTTTCTTTTGTTTTGTTCTTTGTAGTAGGACATGCTTGTTCAGAGACACTGCTTTCTTTTTAAGACTCACAATAGTCAGTTTACGTAAAATCATTTCTTAATATCTCATGCTTATCCTTCATAGTAATTAAATTCTGCAAATGTTGGCAAGGAATGAATCTTGAATGAATTCTGTATGAAGTTCTAAAAGGAGAGTATCAAGCACAATAGTCTCATGAGGATGCTGTTATGGAAGTAAAATGGATTCAGTCCATACTGAGTCAAAGTACATTGGCCAAAAAACTGCATGTCAACCCAAGTATGGGATGGCAGAGCATATAAAAACAGAATCCAAAACAAGTAGTCTTTTCTTTGCTTAAAAAAGAGCAGACCAGATTATCAAAATTAATTGCACTCTGAAGTTGGTCCATTTAATGGAAACCTCTTTGTAAAACTATTTGAAGATAATAAAAATTAAAAATAATAGGAATAAGTCAGGCACTGGTGGTTCATGCCTTAATCCTAACTACCCAGGATACTAAAACCTGAGGATTGACATTCAAAGCCAGCCTGGGCAGAAAAGTCCCTGTGAGACTCTTATCTCCAATTAACCACACAAAAACTAGAGGTGGAGCTGTGGCTTAAGCAGTAGAGCACTACTCTTGAGCACAAACAGGCTCAGGGACAGCCCCCAGGCCCTGAGTTCAAGCCCTGCAACCAAATAAATAAGTAAATAAATAAACAAATAGAAATAAGATAATTAAAAAATAGGAATAAAAGAAAAAAGAATGCAACAGAGTAAATCAATGATATTTTTAGATTTTTAAAGTACTCAAATTCTGGCATAAGTAATAGACAAACAGTAGCCTAAAACAAAATCTACTGAAATGTTTGCTACCATAGACTTGAATCAATCTTGCCATAATTACATTTAGTTTGCATGATTATCATTAAGCTCATTATTTCATAGAGATGACTCATATTTTACAACAAATATATTTTACATAGTAGTTTAATGATGGACTATAAACATGTTTATGGCATGATTTTATTTAATTTTTTATTGTTATTGTGATGTACAGAAGTGTTACAGTTATATAAGTCAGGTAATGAGTACATTTCTTTTGCAACAGTGTTACCCATTCCTCCCAGGTTTTTTCCTTCTTATCCTCCCCACAAGTTGTATAGTTAATTTTCAGTATAGTGTTTAGTATCACTGCTGCATTTGTTCACCCTTATTCCCACCTTTTCTGTGCTCCCCAAAACAGATAAACTTACAAACAAGACAAAAGATATAAGAAACAAAACAGGAACGAAGGAAAAAGAAAAGGGGGAAAACTCTCTAGTTTCTATTTTTTGGAGTTCATTTTGATAAATATTCTCTATAATCATATTACAGCATTGTTTTTAAGCCATATTTGGTGTCATTTTTGGGTTCAACTGTTGTGCTTCAGGAATGTAACAGAAATTATATTCACATTTTGATTTTTAATATAATTTACGTAACAGTAACAATAGTGATGATAGTTCTATACCACTCACATGTAACAAACTAACTTTGAATTATAAGTCATGCATTGATAAGAATGTAGTATGACCATATAAGATGATGTTAAGCGAAATGAACCCAAAGATAAGGACACAAGAAGGTTTATCTTTCTTGCTGTTGTTTCTAATGTATTTCTAATGTACTATGTGATTCTTTTTTTGTTTCTTTTGTATGTTCTTCCCCCATGGTACTACCCCTCTTTTCACTGTATTTGATTCCAGTGCCCTAAATCTTATGTATGCATTTTTCTAACTTGGGGAGGGAAAGAGAAATAACAAAATGCTGAAATAAGGATACAGGTTGACCCATTGTAACAATGAGATGTACAAGACACTATATTGAAAAAGAACTTTACAACTTTGGGAATGGGGGAGGAGGGAGGGAAGAGTTGGGGAGGTGGGGTGGGAAGGGATGGTAAGGAAAAAGCAAAGGAGGGAGTAATAATGCTAGATAGAAAATGTATTCATTACCTTACTCATGTGTAACTCCTCTGTACAGTATCTTTATAATAAAAAACATTATTAAGAAAAAAAGGAGGTAAAAATGCTCCCTAGGAAATATATTCATTGCCTTACTCATGTAACTGTAACCCCTCTGTACAGTATCTTTACAATAAAATATATACTATAAAAAATAAGAACATGTTTTCTTAATTTGCATGACAACAAATATTGGCTTTATGTCTTGAATCTCACTACATCTTAGGAATTATTCCATGATAAATACTGATATTTGAAATGAAAAACCTTTACCACAATTCCTGCTCTTTTCTTTGAACCTTCTCTTTGATGCTCCTCAAACTATGCTATTTCTTTCCTTCCATACTTTAATATACTTAGAGTGTAATATTTATTCCATGCCCTTCCATTCAGATATGGGTTGCAATTTTACTCAGCAATTTTTCCTGTCCTTAACAATTTCATAATATTCTGTGATACTTCTTTGAAATGATTCCCTCATTGTATGGTATGTCATTATGATTATTTTGGCCACCTGAAACTTTGAGACTTTATTATTTTCATTCATCATCTTGGTTCTTGGTCAGAAAGTATGAGAAAAAATGATACAAAATAGTTAAACCTTACTATTAAAAATAATATCTGGGTCTGAGAGGGTGGCTCAGTGGTAGAGCACTTGCCTTGCAAAAATAATATCTGTTTTAACATGACCCTCTCATTATCATGCCCAAGTAGTTTTGGTATCTCTAATACATTACTGTATCTGAGTTTCAATAATCTATCTTAGCTCTATATTAGAACCACTTTCAGGTGCATTTATCAGGTTAAATCTTATTTTATGAAGAATGCCACTAATAACATAGGTCTTTTCCAATGTTGTATTTCATTTATCATTACCTATTACCACCTACATAAGTAATCTGCTGACAAAAATATAGAATTTCAGCTACATGGCATTTTCTCTCATAGGAAAGTTAGCTTTTGCTAACGGGCTACATTCAGAAGTCATTCAATGCATGTCAGTAGGGGAGGGGAAATGAAATAACAAAATGCTGAAATAAGGATACAGGTTGACCCGTTATAAGAATGAGATGTACAAGACACTATGTTGAAAATGAACTTCACAACTTTGGGGGTGGTGGTAAAAGGAGTTGGGGAGGTGCCAAGGGAAGGGATAGTAGGGGGAAAACAAAGGAGGGGGTAACAATGTAGGAAATGTACTCAAAATGATAGGAAATGTACTTAGTACCATACTCATATAATGTAACCCCTATGTACAGTATCTTTAAAATAAATATATATATTAAATAAAAGTCATTCAATGCACGTCAGTAGGAATGACTTAGAAAACCTTGTCTTACTTGATTTGTATTTTATATCTTTGTTTCTCAATTTATATGCTCATTGAAAAAGTAGGCTTATCTCTAACTCTTATAACCCCTAGCATTTATACTTGTAGGTAATTAACATTTATAGGAACTAACCATTAACAGGAAATTGTCATGTGTGGAAAGAGATGTATGTATGTGTGTATGTGTATGTGTGTGGTATGGGTATGTATGTGATGTGTATATGGCATGTGTGTGTATGTGTGGTGTGTGTAATGTGTATATATGTGTGTGTGTGTATGTGTGTGTGCCATACTAGGGATTCAACGAGGAGCTTTCATATGTTAGGCAAGTGCCCTACTATTTACTTGACAACACTTTCAAATCATTTAACGTTTTTTATTTTGTTGTTTGATATAAAGTCTCACTGATTTTACCTGAGGAAAAGTTAGTGAGACTCTATATCAAACAACTTGCCTTTACCTCCCTCCTTAGAGGCAGGTAGCACCAAGCCTGAACTGGTATAAATTTGTTTTTATTACCTTTCAAAATAAATATGCCAGAGTCTATAAATCCCATTTCTTGAGTAGGGAATAGGAAATATTTCTCTCTCATTTTCAATTTCTGCCTACTTTAACTCTGTCCTGCTAAAATAAATAAATGATAAAATTAAAAATGAACTGGGCGCTGGTGGCTCATGCCTGTAATCCCAGCTATTCAAAAGGCTGAGATTTGTGTTAAGTTTTAAAGAGGTAGCCGAGTAAGATCCACACCACTCACGTGGTAGTCAGGTAAGGGGTAGGTTTATTCATCGTTCTGGCTGGCACCAGGCCGTGTTGGCCCTTCACGTGGCTGGGAAAGGCCTGGCAAAGAGTGTCTGGGCCTGGGCTAGTCCTTATCTAGGATATGGGAGGAGAAAGGTGTGGCCACATCAAATTCAGTTGTGACCTCAGCAGATGCAGATGTGACCTCTTCCAGGTGTGCCAGTTGCCTCGGTAATGCATGTACTGGGTGGAGACCTTGCTGCGAGGAAGGTGGAGTCTGCTCGCCATCCAGGAGCAGACTTTACAATTTGAGGATCATGGTTCAAAAGCTTGTGCATCAAAGTCCAATAAACTATTCTGAAAAAGCTGGAAGTGGTGCTGTAGCATAAATGGTAGAGCACTAGCCTTGAAGAAAAGAAGCTCAGGGATAGCCCTAAACTAAGGGCTATCCTATGATAGCCCAAGCCATGAGTTCAAGACCTAGGACCAGTAAAAAAAATTAAATAAATAAATAAACAAACAAATAAATAAATAAAACAGTCACACAGAAATAAAATAACATTAGTAAATAGAAGAAAAAAGCATAAGGCTGATATTATATGCTTATTGAATTCTTATCATGCCTAAGAGGAGCAATTACATAAGAAATCTAACATGTTCAGGTACTTTATGCTTAGAATCACATAATGCTCATTATGTTGTCAAAAATATTTTAAGGTCCCATTGTGTGCAAGGCATCATAGGAGAGCTGCAAGGAAAACAGTGAACATCATCAACAGTGTTCCCTTGATCAAACAGCTAGTTCAGTGGAAAAATATCAGCAGTAACTAAAAATCCTATATAAGCTGGGCTCTGGTGGCTCATGCCTGTTACCCTAGCTACTCAGGAGGCTGAGATCTGAGGATCGTGGTTCAAAGCTAGCCAGGCAAGAAAGTCTGTGAGACTCTGATCTCACCAATTAGCCTCCAGAAAACTGGAAGTTGTGCTGTGGCTCAAGTGGTCAAGTGCTCACCTTGAGCTGAATAGCTGAGGGACAATGCCCAGAGGTCAAGACTCATGACTGACAAAAAAACAAACAAACAAAAACACATAAATACATGAGGAATTGCAATTACTGTAAGGCCACAAAAGAAGTTCTTAATTGGGAATATCTATGAAAGAGTTGATTGAAGGGTTACTCCTGCTCAGTTCTGCCACATTACTTGTAATCTCCTGGTAGACAAGGAAAAGAGAGTAATCTATTCAGAGAATTTGCAGAAGAATATAGAGAGTAATCTATTCAGAGAATTTGCAGAAAGGGTACGAAGAGGATGCTGCTACTAATTTCTTCTCATTTGATTCCTAGACCATGTAATGAAAAAGAGGTAAGTTTGGGACTAACTAGTTGAACAAAGGAGATGAAATGAAGGCACTCAGAGCAAAGTAATCAATGAACTTTCAGGAGCTAACATAGCTACCCAGTTTAGTCTTACTATTCACTGTAATAAAACAATTCCTTGTGTGTGTTGTTTTGCCATTTTAATGTATTCAGGTGATTTTACTGAATTAATTTATGTCCATTCCTTGGAACCATGAAGGTAGTAATTATCACAGAATCTTACAATTTTTCCATGCACTCATGTAGTTACAATGAGCTATTCTGCCTTAAACAATTCCTTCAAATATAGTTTCTGACTGGACAACAACCCACCAAATTATTATTCTAGAAATACTTTTATATTTCTTTTAGTTATATCATTAAAACAGGAAACAATGTAATTTAGATTTCCATTGTATGTCAGAAATAAAATTGTTAACACTAATCAATTTGAATCTTTGAGTTTAGTTTTATAACTGGGTAATATGAAGAAAAATATATATGGTAAAATTATAAATCTATTAATCAAAAACAGATTTCCCACCAGCTGCCATATTCATGCAAATTTCTGATCCTTTGAATAAGCACTATAAGATCTTTCTTGATTAGCCTATATTTTTATTAGATTTCTTGCAGCCATAGTAAAATACACATTTCAACCCTGAAATCTAGTATCACCATTAAAAAATATAAAGAAATAGATGAAATCACATTTACATGCATCATATTTAATAGAATATGAAAAATACAAACCTTTGAGATAAATTATTTTCTAGTATGTTTTCAGGTTTTCATGTATTATTTAGCTATGGTGCATCTCAGTTCTGAGTGTCCAAATTTCACTTGCATAGTGGCTACCGTTCTGGACAATGAGATACATATAAAAGTAGCCATTGGAACAATTTTCTTCAGTCATTTCTCCCTAATTGTTGTCTTATCTTGTTGGTCAGCACATCTACCCAATCCACAGTCATTCTAGTATGTCTTAGTAACTGAACTTTCAATTTCCACACTTGCCTAGAATTCATCATGTGTTCTTAAAATAATATTCATTGACTCAATTTTTAAAACTGTGTTATTATGGAAGACTGATGGGTAATAGGTAGAAAGATAGGGAATATATAGGTATATGATGTATTATACTATGAAATAGATATATAGTGTATACATGGTCACATATGTAATATATATATACCAATATATATTATATATATATATGATTCACAAAGGCAGTATGCTATATATGTGTATACATAAACACACATATGTGTATGTGTGTGCCTCCTGTATTCATTAAACAAACATTTACTGAGCAAACAGCATTTTTGAGCACAGATTCCAAGACTAATATGTTTCTTCATCATGCATCTCAGTCACTGGGAAACTGAACCCAAATGTCCTCCATTGACTCTAATTGCTATTAATTATGTGTATCTTGCCATTTTGTAGCAGTGACACTTTCTGATTTCCAAGGTTCAAACTCATACTTAAATCCTTTTCCATTTTCTCACCACATTCACAATTGAAAACTGTTAGATTTTCATCACTATGACTAAGTACCATATACAAACAACTTAATTGAAGAAGGATTTATTTGGCTTCATGATTCCTAAGGTTTTAGTTCATCATGGAGAAAGATATGACAGCAATGCCCACGTGGTGGTAGATTGGGAGAGAGAGAGAGAGGATGCCTGTCATAGGAGCCTGTATCCTTTTACCCATTGCATTCTATCTGGGCTCTCAGATGACGGAATGGTGCTGCCCTCATAAGGACAGGTCTTCCTGTCTTTATGAATGTTCTCTGGAAACACCTTCATAGACACAACCAGAGCTATACTTTACTAATCTGGGCATTTTTCAACCAGTCAAGCAGGCAATCAATATCAACCACCATGCTGTACAACTTATAATTTCAGTAACTCTTTAATGATTATCTTATTTATACTGGTAAAAATATGATATCCTAAAACTGGATGAATCATATTTGTGGAGAAACCTAACAGAGAAGTTGCTTCTAATAGCTAAGCCTAAAGATTGTTATAAAGTTTTCTTACAAAATAATATATTCTGAACTTAATTAGCTTAAGCATTCATGCATTCATATTTGGTTTTGCAGTTTAATTAGTGAAGCAAAAAGTGCTTAATGCTGAGATCTTAATTTAATAGCTTTGGTAATATGTCATTAATAGCTAATCAGTGGTGGGAAACAATAGCTGTTAAGATACATATTCTATAAATCTGAAGGTGAAAATAAATGTTGATTGCATTAGTATACTTTTCTTTGAGAAAATAGTGCAGAAAAGATGGAAAAATGCCAGAAATCAATTTCTGAAAATTTATAAAATGGTAAAAAGTTATTCAATTAGCTAGGTGTCATGATGAACATCATTCATAACTGAGTAGTACAATCACTTGTCATGCGACTGAAAGAACATATTAAAAGTATAATAACACATAATAAAATTTTACCAGTCTGTCTCTTGAAGTAAAAATAAGATAATATTTTCTTATTAAAAATGTGATTATGCATTCCACAAAATGTACCTAATGGAAAGTAAAATAAATCAGAAATCATTGTTTCTAATTCACAAAGTAGCTTCTCAATCATTGAGTGAAATTACTTTAATCTACTGTGACTTATACTTCCTAGTGAGCACTGACTGCATGCCTATGGTCACATAAATAATCTGTTTAATAATATGTTAGGATCTTACCCCAAACTGATATGGAGAGTTGCAAACTCAAATGTCTAGAGACCTACAAGAAATAAACAAGAAGATAAATGTATGAATTTTTAAAGGTAATGGCTGCAACTAACCTCTGACCAATTAATACAGTGAAACTGCCAAATTTCATGTTAGCATGCAATTCTAAACTTAATGATTCATCTCTTTGCATCATTTTAGCCATTGGGAAACCCTTGATAATATATTTTAAGCTAAATTCACATCTTCCTTTGAAACTTGGTCTCCAGATACCGAGTTGTTCCTTGTCCATAAACTCTGAAGAAAGTCTGTGCAGATATAGATGGCCTATGATGTCATCCACTAAGTCAAGAAACATTTTGAATTTATTTAAAGACATCATCTATTTTGGAGTCATCATTCATTTTAACAATGAAAATGTACATATATTTAAAAGTGAGGATTTAATGTAATTAGAGAAAAAAATCCTTTACTGTTAGGTTCATTTTCACATGCTAATGTTCACTGGTTCATAGATTTGATCAAAGAATTAGTTCTTTTTCAATTGACAAGCAATTGGTTTTTGCTTTACTTTATGCAGGTTGTTTTAGTGACTCTTAATGGAGAGATGAATCAAATAAGCTATGTGATTAAACTCACTGGACAATTGATTTAATTTGGTGGAGACACAGCATTAATCTATAAAATAACCTGAATACTGTGCCACACATAAAAAAATCTTTCTTAGTTCTATTGTAATGAGAATCATTCTTCTGAACAATTTTAACGTTTTTTAGGCAAAAACCATTTAGCAATTTTTTTTACACACAGTGAGGTAGAAAAATGTCTCACTTTTTCCTTGAATTGCATTTTCTGTGTCTTGTGCTTATCCTTCTGAATACCAGCAAACAGCAAGCTTATCTTGTCAGAAATTTTTTGTTCATGACCTTATAGCTTCTAACTGTGAGACATGAAGTAAGAAAGGGGCTTGTATGAGACAGTTTTGTTGCCTGGCCAGAAGATGTAAAGTAATTTTGACATTCAAGGTGAAAATGCAAGGCATCTTTATCTTTTCAATCTGCCTATGATCACCTCAGCTTCAACCTTTAGCAATGTGCTCCTTTGCCTCATGTAGGGTCAGCTATTTGAGTTTCAGCTCTGGTGACTGCAGACCATGACACAAAATAAAGATGTTCAGACTTGGCAGATGGAGACTTTCCTACACAATATTACTTCTGTTGACTACCTGACTCTGCCTGCCCACCACTCTTAACAGACCACGGTTGTTATTTTTTCATTCTTGGAGATATTTTTTAATGCTTAACTTTAGTTCTTTTACCATGACTGTCTTGCAAAAACATCTCACAATGTTTTTCACATAGATTGCTGGGCACACTAAGGTAGTTCTCTATACAGAAGATTGAATTGTGTTGAGCCATTCATAATTTCCTTCTTTATTTCTTTTCACATACCTTCTACACTTAAGAGGATGAGAGCTTGAGTTAAAAGACTAGGGAAATCAATGTTAGCTGATCCTGAAAGATCCCAGAATATTGCCATTTGTAATGGCACCTTGTAAACAGCTTAACTATCTGCCTCAAAAAACTTATAAGTAGGTTTTGATTTAATTGTTAGTGTTTTGAACAAATGAATTAAGTGTTAAGACTAATTCATTATGTACCAGTGGTTAACTGACACAAAATAGTATGAATAAAAGCAAAAGGAAATTCTTCTCTTGTTCACTTCATGATTTACTAAATACTGGGAATGAACAGAATTGGGACAGAACTCAATGCATATGCAGTTTTGAACTTCTTAATCTATTTTCCAGGGTACTTTCCCTTTGACTACATATTCTATAACGCAAAAATTTGCACATTCTGTATTAACATTAGCAAGGTAAAAGTACTATTGATAATCATGTTTATAAAGGTCATGCATAATGCCTCATTACTGTAATCTCAGCTACTCAGAAGGGAGATGGAGAGTTTCATAGTTTAAAATCAGCCCAGGAAAAAGGTAATGAGATTCATCTCAAGAAATATACTGTAATCCCAGCTAGGAAAGAAGTGGCTGGTTTAGAATCATGATACAAGGCTGGCCTGTAATTATAAAAAAAAAGTAACATTGGCAAAATTTGATTCAGAATTTCATAATGACAATTCATTCTTCGTACTTTAAATATTAGATTGGTTATGTGAGGATAAAAAGATCAATTTAGCTTCAATTATATTTAGCTCTAAAAATTACATACAGATTTTTTATTGGTAAATAATGTAAAAAATATGAAACTGAGAAATCTATTTATAAAAGAATTTAAGTAATATTTTCATATTCCAGAATTCCAAGGTAGTGGTTTTACCTTCATATTTACAGTAGACCACAACAGGATTGGAAAGAAGTCTTTAGGCTGACACCAACTGTGAGCCTTTGTGTGAAATATTGAAGTTGATATTTATATTTCAAGCTGATCTCAAATTTTTCAAAAATTTGCAGTAATCAGACAATACATTCTAGGTTTTGATGTCAAAAATGTTTAATTTAGCACTTTATTCTATGATAAAAATGTATTTTGATGATTTTTTTATGATTTTCATTTTGAATGTAGAATTCCTTTTCTCTGTACGCGGTAACACTACCAAATCTTTGCAAAGTCTCAAGGGGTAAAGAACATTTCACAGAACTCATTTATATTCTCCAGCCAACACATTTTCAGTCAAATAGTAGTTACTTAATAAATATTTTATTACCAACTGGTTGAAGATTTGGATGATTTATTCATTTGTTTATTAACTAGATAGTGCAATTACCACACTCAAAGAATTTTGGTAAATTGGGATTTTTTTCTTAAACAACACAAAACACATTTTATAATTGTATCACTATATATCCCTGAACTATAAAATGAAAATCCTACCTTCTTGAAGGAAGAAGGTAGGTATTGTTTATGTGTGTGTGTGTGTGTGTGTGTGTATAGACACACACACACATAAATACTTATGTACACATACACATACATACTCTGAAACACTGATTTCCTACCTTTTTTGTTTTCATGATACTGCTAATTGAACCCCAAGACCTCATGCTGCTCTCTATCACTTGAGCTCCAATTGTATATCACTTTGCCTAGAACTCATTATCTTCCACCTCTACCTTCCAAGTAATGGAACTAGAGGATTATTTTATACCATACTGGCTTCCTTCCTTTATTGATATGTTTTTGTACGTATATTCTTATCATGTGCATGTTCTTTGAAGATATTCATGATCTATTAGAGATTTGTTTTCAGTTGTGTTTTCCCAATTATTTGCAATATAAATGTATAACTAGGGTTACATTTTCCCAACTGTATAAAGTTAACTGACTACTGACTTTGACATTGTAATCATTTTACATACAAAAGTCTTCTTAGGTTAGTCTTCTTAGGTTAGAAAGTCTGCATATTCTTTGAAGATAAATTATTTGACTATTCAGATATGTTTTAGTCTCTGAATTACACGTGATCCATATCACCCAGAGATATAATATTATTAATCAGTCAATGAGATGGTGATATTCTAACAAGTCAGTTTTTACTAGTTTTTACTAGCTTCTAGCTACTCAGGAGGCTAAGATCTGAGGATCGTGGTTCAAAGCCAGCCAGGGCAAAAAATCTTCATGAGACTCTTATCTCCAATTAACCACTCAAACACCTGAACTGCAGCTCAAAGTAGTAGAGTGCTAGCCTTGATGAAAATAAGAGCTAAAGGGACAGTACACAAGCCTTGAGTTCAAGCCCCACAACAGACAAAATTGAAAATTAAAAAAAAAAAGAATGAAAGAAAGTAAAGACCAGGGATAGGCTCTTCCAAATGTGTGTGTGTGTGTGTGTGTGTGTGCATGCGCGTGTGTGTACACTGGGCCACATAGCAGCCTGACATCTGCTTATTTACCAATGTATTACAGAGTTGTTTCTATGTGGTCCTGGATATTTTTTCCTTCTTAGGTCAATGAGATTAGTTGTTTTCCTGAAGCTCTAAGGGCATTATTGTCCTCCCTCAAATAGGAACTGGAATGAGAGAAAACAAAGAAATGGGGGTAAATTATGACTGCTTAAACCATTAAAAAAAACAAACAACAAGAACAAAAATAATGAAAAATCAGATTGGTTAAACTGAGTTAGTTATTTGGTTTAATCATATTTGTAAACATATTTAGACGTGTGATTCCATTTCAATCTTGTGCTCTCTGTTTATGATAGTTACTAGTTATTTGTGGCAATACCAGTTTTTATTATAGTTAAATGTAATCACTTCCTTTGCTCACAATAATCACACCTGGACTACTTAGTCACAATCTGACGAGTTGCTGTCACTGTAAACAAGAAGATTATAGGCCACTTGGTTCTCATAGCGGAGTCTTTTGATCTTGATGCTCTAAAGAAGCTGACCCATGTGATGGTCAGTAAAGCAATCTTGAAAAGCTTAAATTATCAACCAAACATTCAGCTATATTAGCGGAAAATCAACCATAAAACCCTGGTCTCTATCCTGGTCTATACCATCCGCCAAAACAGTTATGCCACCTCTCTCTCTCTCTCTCTTTCTCTCTCTCTCACTCGCTCACTCTTTATCTCTCTCACACACACTCAAATCTATTTCTCTTTTTTCTGGTTTAGAAGTAATGTGAAGACCATATCCCATATGCTAATTAAATATGATTGATAGAAAACTTGTCAATGGACCAGTAATCATTCTTCTAGAGTATTTTAGGACAGGACTGAGCAGCATTAGTCACAAAGAAACTATACAATTGATATTGCTCACAATGTTGCAAACAGAGAAATATAATTGGCATTGGATTCTCTGGTTTTTCCCAGAAAACTATTTTGAAATAAATTCACATAAGAATAATTTGGCTGGACACCAGTGGCTCATGCCTGTAATCCTAGCTATTCAGCAGGCTGAGATCTGAGGATCGCAGTTCAAAGCCACCCTACGCAGGAAAAATCTGTGAAACTCTTATCTCCAATAATCCACCAGAACACCAGAAGTGGCGCTGTAGCTCAAGTGGTAAAGCGCTACTAGCCTTGAGCTGAAGAGCTGAGAACAGTGCTCAGGCTCAGAGTTCAAGCCCCGCAACCGGCCAAAAAAAAAAGAACAAGTTCTACTACTTAATATATTTTATAAAGACTATATATGAATTAATTTCAAACACATAGAAACTTACAAAATAGCACAAAGAACTTTTTATACCTTTGAACCATGTTTGATTTACCAATTTTCTTACTGTTTCATTTCCCCTTATATAGGTTTCACAAGATATAAATAGTTGTTTGTTTGTTTTCTTTCTTTTGCCAGTATTGGGATTGAACTCAGGACCTCAGGTTCTTGCTAAATTTTCTTGCTCACAGCTGGTGTTCTACTTTTGATTTCCATCTAGTCACATTTTTGTTAGTCAACAGGAGATAGAGTTTTACACACGTTCCTGCCTAAGCTGGCTTCAAACTGAAATTCTTCAGGTCTCTGTTCCCTAAGTAGTTAGGATTATAGGTGTGAGTTACAGTCACTCAAAGGAGCCATGTCCTTTTAATCCTAAATGCTTCAATGTATACTGTCATAGATATTGGGACATCAGGTATCAAATTCTACAAAAAATCTTAAAATTAACAATATTCTAGTACTTATTTGCACACAATGGACTTCATAAATTCCCTTATATGAACAAGTCTAAAAATCCTGTTAAATACTTGAGTTAAAGCTACTTTGCTGTTATAGGCCTTGGCTATGTACACTATTGGTTAAAATGTTCAAGAATGTTTCTGAAGTCTAAGAAATTAAATGGCAAGTTCTAAAAGCAACACTCTCATGAAAGCATAAATATGGTATATGTGTGTGTGTGTGTGTGTGTGTGTGTGTGTGTGTGTGTGTATTGAATTCTATGATTCCATCAGAAAGAATGACATCTCCCATTAGCTAGGAAATGGAAAGACTTGGAAACATTATATTAAGTGAAGAAACATACGTCCCATTGTTTCCCTTATTTGCAATAACTAGTATATGTCTAGGACAAACAGAAAAGGTCTAAAGCTATGTACATATGACCATGATGTTAAGATGATGTAAGATGACATTAAGAGAAATGAACCCCAAGGTAGGAACACAAGTGTTTTCTTTCTTTCTTTCTTTCTTTCTTTCTTTCTTTCTTTCTTTCTTTCTTTCTTTCTTTCTTTCTTTCTTTCTTTCTTTCTTTCTTTCCTTCTTTCTTCCTTGCTATTGTTTCTAAATTACTTATAATGTAATATGTGAATTTTGCTTCTTTGGTTTGTTCCTCCTCCATGGTATAACCCCTGCTTTCACTATATTTGATTCCAGTGCCCTGCATTTTTCTAATTTGGAGAGGGGAAGGGAAATAACAAAATACTTAAATAAGGATACAGGTTGACCCATTCTAACAATGAGATGTACAAGACACTATATTGACAATGAACTTTAATCTTTGGTGAGGGGGGAAGAGGGGAGTTGAGAGGAGTTGGGGAAGTGGGGAGGGAAGGGACAGTAGGAGAAAAACAAAGGAGGAAATAACAATGCTCTATAGGAAATGTACTCCTTGTCTTACTCATATAATTGTAACCCTTCTGCACAGTATTTTTACAATAAAACATATTAAAAAAGAAAAAAAAAGTTCAAGTATTTCAAGAATAAAGAGGCTAAGCAAATATCTAGTCATTAACATATTCAATAATCTTCTCCAAGGTCAATTTCCATCTTCTATTTTTGTCAGAAAGATCATGGGCATTTGGAAGTTATGTTAATTGATCCAATCCTCAAATTAAAAGGGTGTAAAATTCCAAACCTTCTTCATGTCCTTAGTCCTTTCTTCTGTTTGTATGATTTGAAGTCTTGTTAGACCAACTTTAAAAATGATAAAGTAAAACTTAAAACAAAAATATGCAAAAACAAAAATGTCCTCTCACTTGGCAATTACCATGCAATGTGTGTTCTTTTTTCTACTATATTTATACTTTTAAGTAGACACTGGTTTTATTTCTCTCACATGAATATTAAGCAGATACTTTGGATTCATTTAGACTCTAATATTCTGGTTTCATACTGTGGCATGTAAGTCAGTCACCTCTGTGGAAAGGACAAAGAAGAAAAACTCCCTTTCTGAAGTTGTGTTCAAGTTCTCTACCAGCATATCAGTGAAAATACTCTTCTGCGAAGGTTATGCTCAAGGGAAAATGATCGATTACACATGTTTATGTGTATAATTTTCTTTCTGGTGAATGATTCATCAGTTTGGAAATAATGGCTAATGATCCTCATACTGGTTTATTTGGAGAAAACATTGTTAAATGTATGTATTTCAGTGTTGATGATCCTGATAGAATGTTACTCACAGGTAAAATATTAAGTATTTGTCCTAAAAATGCATGGGCTTTCACTGGCCAAGCTTTTTGAAATTAGATTTTTCATATCCATATTGCATTGGTAACATCAAATTATACATGCCAGTGGTAGAAAGATAATCTGTGGTCACTCTAGAACATTTTGCACTGAAGGGCAAATTATCCAGCACACATCTGGCAAAGAAAGTATCACAGAGCCCAGTAACATATTCTCATAGTTCTTTGTTCCTGAATATCCACTCCCACAAAATATATCTTTGTTTTAATTGTAGTGATACACACATGCATAGGTAGATCAATAGATGTTGCCTTTCTTCCCTTTGCTTTATGAAAACAAACTTTGCATTCTTCAAATCCTGATATCTCTGTCTCTGTCTCTGTCTCTGTCTCTGTCTCTCTCTCTCTCTCTCTCTCTCTCTCTGTTTTTCTCTCTCTCTGCAAAGAGAGAGCGCCACATTCTGTGCAGGCTACATGGAAGCATCAGGAAGCCTTTATAGAGAAAGCTGGAAGGAGAGAAAACAAACAAGCTGGTGCTCAGTTCTGAGGTTTTGAGGAAAGGCTTGTTCCTAACTCCAAACACTGCTACACTGCAAGACAAAAACAATGCCAGAGCATTTCATGATGAAAACCAACTTAAAAAGTCTGTCAGCTTGTTGTTCTGCCAAAGAGACTCCTTTTTCTCTGTTCATTCGAATCCCATTGCCCAGCATATTTTCAGTATTTTCAGAGCCTTCTTTCCTGTATCAGCTCCATGATAAAGTAGATACGATTTGCACATGAAAAAGATTCTAATGCCAAGTAGTTTTTTTGTGTATACCAGGATTTTCTGTTGGTGGCAATGCCTCCAGTCCAACTGTAAATTCTGCACTGTCTGTCTGGTCTATCCATGATAATAACATATGTTGGGGCTACTTTGAAGTCTACTAGACTGTAGAAGTGTAAAATCTGAAATTAGAGTTCATCTAATATACTATCTCTCGTTAGATTTTCAATATGTTTAGCATATTATGCTTTACTTCTGGTTTTAACTTTAGCATCTAGCATAGTGCTCAGCTTAGGGCTGGTACTCTCAAAGCTTTGCTACTTGAAGGTATAAGCTAACACATTTACTGAAATGCAGTAAACACAATTACTGAAATGCACATAAATTGAAATGCAGAGGAGCTTAAGGACTTTCCTATTGTCATATATCCTGTGAATAAATTGAACAAGTCACTCTTAATTAAATTGTTCATCAACTCCTCTGCATATATAATTTCTTATGTGATGCCAACCAACATTGAAAAGACCCTTCTCACAGTAACTCAGAAAATTGTTGCTAAGTATCAGTGAGTATAGAATAGATCTTTTTGTTTAACTTCCAAAATAGATATGTCCTGGGTGAACATGGAACAATGAAATATTGAGACTGATTTGTAAAAGGAGAAATGTGAGTCTGATTAAGAAACACTCTATATGTATTCATGTATATATATATATATATATGCCTATGAATATGTATATGTGTATATATGTGTGTATGTATATATATATATATATATATATATACATTTCAAAATAAAATCCTCCTCTACAACCAATTGATGCTAATTCAAATGTTAGAGGGAAAATAGAGATTTGCAAGGTAGAAATAACATTGAGTATCAGATGGGTGACAATGTTGTCAGACACTTTGTACTCATATACTGTTTTGTAGAATGGGAACTTTTTTGTACAAATACTTAAATATAATAAAAATAATAACATTGAGTATCCAGTTAAAACACAATTCATAGACCTGCCGATTAAAATTTCTGTGAACTTCCATTTTTCTACAAAATAAAAATGATAAATTTGAAAGTAATTAGAAAAAATCTAAAAACTTTTATCAACTGGGGACTTAGATATCATATTAGATTTCATACTAGATTTCTTAAAAAAGGTTCTACTAAGGAATCTTATATAAATATTTATTCAACTAATAATAGAACTATTATTATAATTATGTATAAGAAATATTAACAAATAATATGAGCTAGTAAAATAAATTATTTCCTAGATGCTGAAAGGTCCTGTTAAGTTTATGAACATGAATAAATCCTTGCTAAAGTTTCTAAATTAGATAGTGAAATAGATATATATCAACTCAGAAGTAATATCCAACAGAAGAGTGCTGGATGAATATCAATACCAAATTTCAAACTCTACAACAAAGCCATAGTAATCAAAACAGCTTGGTACTTGCACAAGAAGAGACCTCAGGACCAATGGAATAGAACTGAAGACCCAAAAATGAACCCACAGACCTACAGCCACCTAATCTTCGATAAGGAAGCTAAAAAAAAGTAGAATGGAAGAAAGACAGCCTCTTCAGTAAATGGTGCTGGCAAAATTGGTTAATCATCTTTAGAAAACTAAAGCTAGATCCTTATATATCACCCTGAACCAGAATCAACTCCAAATAGATCAAAGACCTCAAAATCAAAGCAAATACCCTGAAAACATTACAGGAAGGAACAGGAGAAACTCTAGGGCTCCTTGGCACAGGCCAAAATTTTCTTAATAAAAACCCAGAAACACAACAAACCAAAGAAAGTTTGGGCAAATAGGATTGCATGAAACTGCAGAGTTTCTACATGGCAAAGGACTAGCTAGCAAGATCAATAGAAAGCCTATGGACTGAGAGAAGATCTTCACTAGCCATACAACAGACAAGGGTCTCATATCTAAAATATACTTAGAATTCAAAAAGCAAAATCTCTCTACAACAAATCCTTGAGGATTTATAAGTGCCTGATTTATAAGTGCCTGATTTATAAGTGGGCTAAAAACTTAGAGAGATGTCTCTGAATAGGAATTAAGAATAGCCAATAGACATACAAAGAAATGCTCAGCTTCTCTAGCAATAAAAGAAATGCCAATCAAAACAACATTGAGATTCCACCTCACTCCAGTTAGAATGGCTATAATCAAGAAATCTAATAACAACAGGTGCTGGAAGGGATGTGGCCAAAAGGAAACCTTACTGCATTGTTGGTGGGAGTGTAAATTTGTTCAACCACTTTGGAAAGCAGTATGAAGGTTCCACAAAAGACTCCACATAGAGCTCCATTATGACCCAGCAATCCCACTTTTGGGCATTTGCCCAAACGATCACAAACAAAGCCATACTAAAACTACAAGCACAACTATGCATTATTTACCATAGATAAGATATGGAACCAACCAATATGTCCCTAGGTAGATGAATGGATCAAGAAAATGTGGTGTATATATATATATATATATATATATATATATACATATATATATCACATACATCACACACACACATATATATATATATATATATCACATATATACATATATACCCACACACACATATATGAAATGGAATTCTATGCCTCCATCAGAAAGAATGACATCGCCCCATTTATAGGAAATGGAAAGATTTGGAAAAAGTTATATTAAGTGAAGTAAGCCAGGCCCAAAGAAACATAGGTCCCATCGTTTCCCTTATTTGCAATAACTAATATAAGTCTAGGACAAGCAGAAAATGTCAAAAGTTATGTATGTATGACCATATTAGATGATGTTAAGTATAATGAACCCAAGATAGGGACACAACTGTTTTTTTTTTCTTGCTATTGTTTTTAACGTATTTAAAATGTACTATGTGATTTCTTTGGTTTCTTTTGTTATGTTCTTCCCCCACGGTATAACCCATTTTCATTATATTTGATTCCGGTGTCCTGTTTCTTGTATATACATTTTTCTAATTTGGAAAGGGGGAAGGAAATAACAAAATGCTAAAATAAGGATTCCGGTTGACCCATTGTAACAGTGAGATGTACAAGAAACTATGTTGAAAATGAACTTTCCAACTGGGGGTCAGGGGAGTTGGGGATGTGGGGATGGCGGGGATGGTAGCGGAAAAACAGAGGAGGAGGTAACAATTCTCATAGGAAATGTACTCATTACTTTCTCATGTAACTGTAACCCCTCTGTATAGTATTTCTACAGTAAAACAAAGCATAAAAAAGAAGTAGTATCCAATAAGAATAATTAACACTAAATAGGAACATGTCCAACACTTCTTTTGATCCTCTTCCTCCACCATATTATGCCCTAAGAAGGCTAATTCACTATGCTTCATTACCTCTCCAGGCCCAGTCCTCATCATCCAGGGAAACAGTATGTGCTATGTTCTGAGAGCAAAACCTCTTGGTGCGAGACAAATTAACACAGCACTGAGAGCCATTTAACAAATTACCTTTTCCAGTGCCTATACTGGCACCATGGTACCCCCGAAAGCCAAATGTTTGCATCAATTAGACAAGCAAAACAGTCCCAGAGGTAGTTTTCTTCATGACATCTCAGGCATGGAACTTCCTTTTAGAATCCGAAATGAGCAGGTATAAGATGTTCAGATGAATTTTTGAGAATTTATTTAACACAGAAAAGTCCATAGACCTTTCAAATTGGCTATTTCCAGCTGTATAGGATATATATACATACACATATATATACTTAAACATATGTATATATACATATATACACATACACACATATATACATATATGTATATTATGTGGTATGAGTGTGTGCATGTGCACATGCATACATACTCTAATATGTACTATATACATATACATATGGGTATATATTTACTGTTGTATGTATGTGTATGTATATGTGTGTGTGTGTGTGTGTGTGTGTATAGTATCTAGCATTTGCTTCAAATCTCTGTGAAAGTATTCCATAATAAAGTTTGATTTCCAATATTTATCCATTGTCATATTGTTTCCCTATTTTAAATAATTATTTAAGTAATTATTTTAAAATATGAACATACTTAATCAACCCAGATATGAAACTATAAATTCATGAATTTCTTATAATTAGAATTTTAAATACAGGGATTTGAATTAGACAAATTAGTAAAGAAAGACAAAAGGAGCAAAAAACAAGAAAGGGGAAAGCTCGAAGTATCTAAAAATATTCCTGGGGAGGTATACAGAAATAACACTTTACTAAATTCTTGGCGGTTTTATGTGGTACAGCACATTTTGTAGGATGGTTGGGGGGAAACTCATGACAGGGTACTTTCTATAAATACAGTGCTTTTCTTCAGTAGCTAAAAAAGAAAAAAAATTCTCATTCATTATTTGATCTTTTCACAATTTTTAAAGGAGACTGGAGTGAAGAAAGGATTCCCTTAATTTTCTCCTCATTCTTTTGTGGGAAGGTGATAAGATGGTAAATATAGAGGAGCTATAAGAAAACAAATGATGAAATATGTCTTGCAGGAACTACCTTTCTCCAGGGCCAGGCAGAATACCTTTTTACTACAGGTATTCTGGCACCCTTTATTGGTTTAGACCCATAACGGGTCACAATGATAAAGAACAACAGCAAAGTTCTGAGCCAGCACCCTTACCCTTCAGTTTCATGGCAAATGAGTATTAAACTTCTTTTGAGCATTGAGATGGCCCATACTTCTCTGGTTTTCTTCTTGAGCCCTTTATAACGCTGCTTCCTTCTCTTTGGTTGTTGTTGTTGTTGTTTTTGTTTTGGTTGATATTGTGGGTTGAATTCAGACCTTCATGTGTGTGTTAGATCAGCATTCTACCACTGAGCAACACCTCTTGGTTTTCCTTTTCCTTCTACACTGCCTGTACTCACAAAGAATTCTTTGTGGTTTTGTAAAAAGGAGGAGTATTAGATGGCATAAGTGAACGCAATAGACATAGAAAAATAGAAACTTCACTAATCCTCCATAGCAAAGAAATGTCTTCAAGGTAATTCTGTGCTCAAATAAAAGAAATGGGTCAAATAATCTGTTGATGGAGAAGTATATAATTTCAAGAACTACAGTGGTGGTAGGTAAAATCAGGGAGGAGACAAAAAGGAAGAGAGAGATGTTCACAGCATTGCTACTCTGCTAATATTACAACAAATATGAAGCACATCCACCCTGGAAAAACATTCCCATCAGTGATGTATTTCTAAGTGAACTCTAGGCTCAGATCAAAAACAATATCTTACACTCAAGAGTTAATATTAGTTTTATTTTCCAATATTAAAGTGAAATATTTATACAGTTAGTGGTACAATATTCTCTTAACTGTTCTACATCCAACATTATTGTATGCCATTCTATGCCAACATCATAGTCTTCAGCAAAAAAAAATGAAAAGTTACTGGAAAAATAATAAAATCAGCACATTACATTACATTCTTCTTGTGAGTTTCTTTGTAATTCTTTTTGATCCTAAATTCTTTCCAGACAATAGGATGTAAAGTTGAATATAAGAAGGGGAATTTTAATTACTACTGTAATTTATTACTCACTTTGTTAATTCCTAAGAGTCAGCAGACTTGCTTACTGGTGCTATGAGAAATTGCTGGTTGGGAGTTACAGGTGAGCCACATTAATCATCTCTGGGGTTTTGTCAGTTGGCTTTCACCCCAGAAAGCATGCACCCCACATGGTAAGCCATAATGTGTTAATTGTGTATCATGATTCCTTCATATGGCAAGTTTGTTTTTATTTCTCCAGTTTTGGTAATGTTCTGTAAATAAAAAAATTAAAATTAAAAAATGCAAGAAAAAATGAGTAAAACAAATGTTTTGAGGCATGTTTTCATCAGAAAATAACATATTAGGTTTGGGGTGTTAAATTTTATTTAAAAATTGATAACATGGATAAACACTCAGATAACAATGCCTAAAATATATAAAATTTCATAGGTTATAAAAATATTTTAATTGCTATACTTGAATGTTCCTGAAAATTTATTTTTAATTGTTTTTAAATATTTATGCAAAAGGGTTACCATTCAAAATGTCAGTTTATAAATACATATTTGATAATTATCACCACTTTTATCATTCTCCCCTATCTCTTCCAAACAAGACCAACCAATTTTCTTCAAAATCTCTTTCCTCATTTAGCCATGAAAATAAACCATCTTTCTTCTTTCCCCTAGCATCCATTTCACACTGTATTTCTTTTCATCATGGCTCCTAAGTCATATTTTATAATAAAAACTGACTAGATTTTGTGTTTGCTATAATTGGGACCTTGATTTCACCAGCACTATATTCATGCTCCTAAGCAATGTGTCTTGGATATATCAGTAAATATGTATTTGTGTTTAAATATTAATGAATTAAATTAGAAATTAATGAGATTCAAAGAAATGTATCATTTTATATGTTTCAATTCTATACATTCTTCATCATATACGTTTCTTGTTTTATAGAAAGGATTATCTACTCATTATATCAATAATTACATTCTGACTATCCAATGCAGAAATTAAGCTTAGCTCAATATAGTAGGGGGGAAAACAGCCAGGCACAGGTGGCTCAACCCTGTAATCCTAATTACTCAGAAGGCTGAAATCTAATGATTGTGGTTCAAACCCAGCCTGAGTAAGAAAGCCCATGACACTCTTATCTCCAAATAACCACCAGAAAACTCCAAGTTGAGCTATGGGTCAAAATGTTAGAGTGCTAGCCTTGAATAAGAAGCACAGACAAACACCCATTTATTTATGATGAACTAATTTTCAACAAAGGTCCCAAGAACATATGATCAGAAAAGCTAGTATCTTGGTAAATAATGTTAGGAAAACTGCATACTGACATGCAAAAGAAAGAAGTTAGACTCAGTAAACACCAGATGAAAACATGAGAAACATTTTATGATATTTTAATCCTATCCAAAAATCACAGAAACAAAAGCAATACTAGATCGATGAGTGCCTCAGACTAATAGCCTTCTGAACAGCAAAACACTAATCAATAGGGTGAAAGAGAAGCTATGAAATGGGAAAGAACATTTGCAAACCATACATCTAATAAAAGGTTAGCAATGAAAATCATTTAAATAATTTAAACAACTTGGTAGTAATAAAACAAATGACTATTAAAATATGTAAAGAAACTCTAAAGACTTTTTCCCAAAAGAAAGCATGAAAGGACAAATATGAATATTTGCCCCTTACTGCTTATTAAAAATAAAAATAAATTAAATAATATGTACTAATAAATATAATAAAAATGGGCAACATTAATCATGAGGGGGAAAATCACAAATTCAACAGATATCACCACATTATCTGTTAGAATGTCTATTATAAAATTATAAATAATAACATGTTGATAAGGATATGTAGGAAAGAAAACCCTTGAACATTGTTGAAGGGAATGAAAATTAGTGAAGCCATTAGAAAAAATGATACAAAGGATCTTTAAGAATTGAAAATGCAAGTATTATGTGATCCCCAAATTTTACTTTTGTGCATAAATGAAAATGATATAAAATAAGTATATTGAAAAGGCATCTGCACACCTATTCCATTACAGCTAGTTCATAAGAGATAACGTATGTCCATGGATAAGTGGATAAAGAAAAATGAACCACATTCAGATACTGTAAAAATTTGGGACAATATCGATGAATTAAGAGGAAGTTAAGTAAAGTTATGCTAAATGAAATAAGCCAGGCATTGTAGAACTGCATGATCTATCTCACTTTTATGTGGTATCTAAAAAGTTGGATTTATAGAAATAAAGAATAGATAGTAGTCACTAGAAATTTGGTGGGGGAAGATATGAAAAATATTAAAGACATAAATATGCATTTCTCAGGAAAAATAAATTCAAAATGATTTATTTTATATTGTAGTATGAAATTGAGTAGCTAAAAACAATACATTATGTACTTGAAACTTTCAACTTAGCATAACTTTTTCATCATAAATGTTTCATCTCTCAAAAATTACCTGAGACAATGCATAGGTTATCTTGATTTAGCCAACCCACATGTACATGCATATCAAAACACATATACTATAAATATGTGTAATTTAAGTTTTAAAAAGAAAAATGGTGAATTTTATCTATTTTTAATAGTATAGATACTTTATACATGCACATAAACCAAATGAACCAAATGTAACAATCTATTTTAAAAAAAGAATAACATGCAAAGGTGAGTTAGTATGCTCCATGAGTACGATTAACATTTCCCATGAATCATAACTGTGTGAATTGAGTGTGTTTATTATATGCACTTTGGGGGGGGGTCAGGGAAGGAGTTTACTATGCATTTCCTTTGAAACAGCACAGGTTTGTGCCTATTTGAAAAGCAGGAACAACCTATTTGTGAATGTGAGCACGTGTGTTTCAGGGGAAAGCAAAATAATACATAAAAAGAACAATTTTTCAGTATTTGCCTTTCCTTCATTATTATTATGTGCTGAATATGCTGGTTTCTTGTTTTCCATGCATTCAACCCATTCCCAAGTAGCCTCCAGGTACATGAACAATACAACAAAATTCAGTAAGTAGTAATATTTTTAAAAGAAAAAGTTTTGGTAGCATTATAATAATCATAATGTGTGAACAGTGGCTTACAGCCTTCATAGTAAGGACCCCTTATAGAGAAATTTATTTAAAATTGTTCTCTTAAATCCATGAGACACATTGATCGCAGAGGACTGGCCAGATAAAAGAACAAGTTTTTTTCAGATTTGCATAGAAAGTATTTATTCCTTCATTTTGTTCTGGATAAATCTAGGAGTTTTATCAGAATTAAAGAAGCTAATATTAATTTCATAAGATGACACAGAGACAGATAGCACAATGAAGCCAGCCAGCAAGGAAGAATTTCTGAGAGAAAAATGAATTAATAAGTCCTAGAATCAAAATTTCCCATTACAGAGGTACCTGTACTTGGCTTTCAATTTGGGTTTCTACATACATTTTTCTGCAATATTTACCAAAAACCAATTGCATGTTGAAAATTATATAATCTAAAACAGAATGAAATAGCAATTAATGGGATACTGATAAGAATTTACAAAACACTGGCATTTAAAAAAAAAAAGGTTCCCCAGAAACTAGAATTTGGAGCAGAAAGCAAGTAGAGGAGATTTTAGACCCATGGAAAATATGTCATCTAGAAAAAAAAAGGAGACCACAATTGTCCTGTTAATGTCAAAAGATAAAAAGATAAAACTCTTAAAACTCAGTACACAGAATCTAACCCATGCATATTACATACCATATATCTGAATTGGCTGTTCAATTTGCAATATTCCAAGAGTTAAGTACATTTAAACACATACTGGGAGCTTCTGAGTCCTGTACTGTTTGTTTTCATAGAAGCTCCAGAATTTTCTTATTAAAGCATTAAGAATGGATGAGAAACACAGGCATCTCTGTCAGTCTGGGTATATATTTGTTCTAAAGCATAAAAATATCTTTCTTTCCTCTGAGGTGAGTTAAATGGTGCTGCTCTCATGCTCTCATTTTATATTAATCAAAAGTAATATTAAAGTCACTACCTACATTAGGCATTGCCTACTCAAATTTCTAGGAAATACCTTGATTTTTCAATAAACAACTTATAGACAAATACAAGTTCTTTTCCATCCAGCCCCACTATGTATGTCTCTTAATTCTTGCCAAATTTAAGTTGAAAAGTAAAGAAGGAAATATTTCTTGCCTTTCACAATACGTAAATGTAGTTTCAAAGCACTCAAACAAAAATAATTAAGCAGACAATCCAAACAACCCTTTTCCCATTCTTAGTTTATCTCCCATTTATATGAAGACTTACCCACACAAACAAGTAAAGTGAAAAATCATGGAACTGAAAAGGTAGATTTCTAAGCCAAGCATTTGTCTATGAAGTCCAAGTTCAAAATACCCATTGTTTTATTTTTTATATTTACTTTTTAAAATTTTTATTGTAAAGGTAATATACAGAGGGGTCACAATTATACAAGTCAGGCAATGAATATATTTCTTTTTGAACAGTGTCACCTTCTCCCTCATTTGCAGGTATGTAAATATACTTCATGTATCAAAGTAAGCTTGATAGCTAAACTTATATTCAAGCTTATTTTTCCCACTTGAACTAACTCTACAATAGGAACATATCACATAATTGCTATTACATAGATATCAAAAGAAGATTCCAAACCCCTTGGTAAAAAAAAAAACACATTTATATTCAAAATTCCTAAGTATTCTTCATGTGATTATCCTACTGCGAGAGATAAAGAAGAGGGAGCCTGCAGGTACTTCTACAATCGGCAAGTTCAAGATAAGAAACCAGTTGTTAACAACCTTATAATCATTACTGCCAAGCAGAAAATGTATTACTTTCTCTAGCTGCTGAATTTTACTACACTAAGAAAGATAGGGGAATCAGATCAATTGAAATGAAACTTTGCTGCAGTATAACTGTTTCAAAGGAGATAAAGGAACACAGAGCAGGCCTTTGTCTCTGGTGGATGGATCTGAAGAGAAACATCTAGACAGGCCTAAAACCTGTCCCAGGATGGAACTAATGCCGTAAACATCTGTGTTGTTTCAAATGATTCCTTGAAACTCAATTTGAATTCCCTTGAGCAAGAATCCTAACTGGTATAGGGAATAGGGAGAGAGTATTAGCTTTATTCAAAGTTAATATTCACCAACATTCACCTGGCCATCTAAATGAGTAGTTATGAGAGTAAACAGACTTATCCTTACTGACCAGAAAAATTGGAAATCAATATCAGAAGTAGACATTTGCTGTATTTTTCTACCCCAATCATTTCTAGCCACTGGAGTATTACCTGTCCTTTTTTATTCTTGAAAACTGAAAATGTCTTAGGTTTAATCATGATTACAACGATAGACACGTGATTTCTATCACCTAGTTAATTATGATACTTGTTACCTCTCTGCAAATTGATTGCTCTGAGAGTTACATCCTACTACATGATTTGATAGATATCTGTTGGAAAGAAAATATTTACATCCTTGATGTTATTTACTATAAGTATATTAGTATAGAAACATTGATAGCCTTTATTCTTGTTATGTGATACAATCATATTAGTACCAAAGAATGAGGCAAATTCAAAGAGAAAGTAGATAAAAATGTGAGAAAAATAAAAATTGAAGGAAAGAGATAGAGAAGTTCAAACATCATTATCTAAGCAATTGAGCCAGTAGGTAACAAATACGACCTTCTATTTACTAGATATGCTAACAAAAAACTGTCTCTCCATTTATTTTTTAAATCCATTTTTAAAATTTCCAACTATATTCTTCTGGATGAGGCCACCATTTTAGGAAATATGGCTGACAGAAATATGCAGGACCTGAGCCAAGCATAAAATGAGACCGCTGGAATAAGGAAACAAGTCAATCCCAAGAAATAGGCCAGAAGAAATGCAATTATTAAAGCCATAGACTTAAACCATGTTCTACAAAAGAGACAGCTAGTCAATTAGGTCCACAAAAGGAGATAGCCAATCAACTAAATGCCCACCTATCCCATGAAATCCTGTTCTCAATCCCATACCAGTACAGCAGCAATGCAACAGCAGCAGCAGCAAAAACAACAGCACCAGATGTCTGCACTGTAGGCTAGCTGCCTTTGTATCTCTCTTGTACTAGTATCCTAATAAACCTTTGTTTTTCCTAGTCTCCTGTCATGGTAAATTCTATCCCAATCTGTGACAGGCTCTAAATATCCATGACAGTTTTTCCATTTCATAGTGTCACTATTATCCTCTTAGAAAATTGTTTCCTATTAAGCATATCATTTCTTTTAAACTTAAGTGTTAGGAGAACTTAAACTTATCTATCCACCCTCATGGTTCAGTTAGGATTGTGACAAATATAACTCTCATTCGTCTTGGACTATAAGTCAATTCCATTAAAAGCAATATGCTAATTCCAACTCTTCATGTTTATGTAAGCAATATCACTGGATAAAAATATCAAAAGTTTTGTTCTCAGATTCTCTCAAATGGCCAAAAGCTCAGAACAGATGTTTAGGGTAATGAGCTTATAAGATCTCTTTGGCTCTTCATGGAACCTGAAATAGATTAAATTAGTTAGTTAGATTGACATAAGTCCCCTGTTATTCATACAGTGGTCTTTGTATAATCCTTTCTAGAGCTGTTAATATATTCTAGTTGTGATAATGTCAGTAGCAGTCACACTTTCCATGATATTAGATATAGTTCACTTACTTAGGGCTTTGAATTTTAGCTCTCAATCCACCTGTTATTTTCTCTCAACACAAATTCTTGAGAGATCTCCAATACATATATAGAGATATATACATATGTTATATACATATATGGCTATCTATGCTACATATATGCTTATATATGTGATTATATTATATGCATGATTTTATATATATTTTATATACATATATGTATATATATATATATATATAGTGTGTGTGTGTGTGTGTGTGTGTGTGTGTGTATGCAGGTCCTGGGGTTTGAACAAAGGGACTCGGGCTTGTCACTATTACTGAGCTTTTGTTTGTTTGTTTTTGTAGTTTCTTGGAGAATCTCTCATGGTCATCCCTTTCCTGGTTGGTTTCAAATTTCAATTTTCAGATTTCAGCTTCTTGAGTGGCTAGACTTTAAGATGTGAACCATCAACACCTAGCTAGAAAAAAAAGTGTGTGTGTGTTTGTGTGTGTGTGTATCTTTACATTGTCTAGTATGTATTCCTTTGTGTGCTCCTTTGGATAAAGATAGAGAGAAGTAAAAGAGAGAGAGAGAGAAAGGGAGAGAGTGAGAGATTTCCAAATAGAATGCATAGTTTTAGAGAGACTTGCTTGTAATTAGTTATCTTCTATGCAGAAAAAGTAGTATCCAGTCTTAGTATGAATGTCTTCATTAGTCTCAAATGAAAGACATTAACAGACTTCCCAGATGTCACATGATTGGATTAATTGTAGCATCACCTTCCTAACATTACTCTCTAATTGGGTCCCACAAAAATATCATATTCCACTTACTCATAAACCATTTAGTTGAATAGAATTTACTGTTTTTCCTTTATTACAAAATATCAGTTACTTCCTTTTTCTTTCCTTTTTTTCTTTTTTCCTTTGATTTTTCCCTGTTGATTTTTTTTCTGTACTCTTTTTCTTGTATATAAGTTTGTCTGCTTTGAGGAAGGAAAGGGGAACCACAGAAATAGTGGGACAAAAGTGAACCAATGTAATAGTGATACGCAGTAGACACTATGTTGGAAATTAACTTTACAGCTTGCAGGGGAAGGGAGCCAGAGTGAAGGGAATTGGGGAAAATGAGGGAGCAGGTAACATTGTCCAAAAAGAAATGTACTCAATACCTTATTTATTGTAATTGTAACCCCTCTGTACATCACCTTTACAATAAAATAAAAAATAAAAGAAAAATTTAAATAAAGAAAATACCATAACCATTAGTAATTAACATGTACCTATGCTACACAAACTATATTGACATTCTCTTCCCAAATTATTTCTCTTCTATCACCAACAGTTGATAATTATTGTCTTCCAATAGTTTAGTACAAATGTGCCACATAAATCCCCAAGGGATAGAGAATATGGTACATATACAAAGTAGATAGGTAGATAGATAGATGCTAGGAAGTAAAGAGAAAGGTTTCAAAAATTAGAATCTTTCTCTAATTTATTTCACTAAGATATTTCTGAAGATTGCTTTAAAATGGATTCAGCAGATCACATTTTGTGAAATGATTGTGAAGTAAATAGATGTATGAGATTTGGAATCTGCATTATTTTAAATTATTTATATGTGCATTATTCTAACTGCGGAATCATGACTTACTAAATCCTAATATAGCCTTCATCAGGTGTGTCTTGTGTAAAATGGTAATAACAAGAGCTACACACTTGAATGTTGTAGGGCAAACACAATTGCATATATAAAGTGTCTGTCATCATGACCAACATTAAATGATTGAATCAAAAGAGTCCTCTTAGTATTATTTCTGACTTAACTTTCCTTTCCATGCAAGTACTCTTCAGTTCAAACTTTTCTGGCAAGACTTATTTTTCACTACAAGTTAGAGCTATTATTAAAAGACTTTGTAATTAATATCCAATCTCCAAGAGCATACATGAATCAAGCTCAAGCTACATGGGAATGGGAAGTTTAAAAATACCCACTTGAAAAAATATCTCAGCAGAACTTCCCATAATATTTCAGTTAAGTTGCTAAAAAATCCAGCTCTTTTCCCTTACAGAACAATAGGTTTGTTTGTTTGTTTGTTTGTTCCCATCCCCACCCCCTTTCAGAAAATTATTTCCATTGTTTGACAAAAGTTCACCTCATCAATTTATCAATAGTCAAAGAACAAATTTATTGTTAAAAATACAGTCCAAGAATTGTGCAAGTTCTAAAATCTATTCTCTCCTTTACAGAAGGTTTTTCAGGAAAATGTGCTTTTTTGCTAGCCATTTTCAGAAGCTCTTCCTTTGTTTCAGAGACAATTCTGTTTAATTTTGGCCTTTTGTGCTTGTGCAATAGCAGGTTAATTCAATCAGGGGACAGCTTTCCTTCACTGGGTTATCAACTCCAGCCAGAGTGAAGGGCTATTGTCTGGCCACCAACCTGACTTGCACAATTTGCATGCTGCCTTATTCTGATTCTATTCTATTGTACTGCTCTTCTTTACCTTCTTCTCAGCTGGAAGAAAAGCCAACAAAATACAGCAGTGTCTCAATCAATGCAAAAACCACAAAAACATGTCTAAACAAAGGTCATAATGTGTGCTCAACGGCTTTAAAAGTAATCAGCAGAGGAAAGGAAAACGTACATTAAAAAGTGTTTTGCCTTCTTGTTGCTGAATTCTCTTTACTCTCCCTACCTTGTTCAGTAACCTTATTCTTGAACGAAGTAATACCTACCTATCAGCATGATGACTTCCCATTTGCGGCAAACTGAAAACAAGCAGCTACAATAAAGAGAACAGTCACAGAAGAATATACTTCTGCAGGTGACTAAAAAGTCTTTTGCAAAATGAACAAAAGGTGCCAGCAAAATGGATAGATACTATGTAAAGAAAAGAACTACATTACGTATTCTGTTTCTTATTCCCAGGATTATTTGACACTGAGATTTTTCTATTATAATCAACATGTAAAGTAGACAAAATTACAAAAACAGCAATGCCCTAGGAAATCATGAATACATCTGAAACCCAGCTGTAACAGCTGAGGGATCATTTAATAGGGGAAAATACAGAAACTGTCTCATAAATACTTAGCTTAGCAAATGACAGTAACAATTTCTTTTCTCCTCTACAACTGCTTCAATCTTTTACAGATGTTCACAGGCAGAGGACCTTTTGCACATCATTATCACATTCAAGAAGAGCAAAATAACAGGCATGTTCTATTTTGTCCACAATCTGATATACCAAGATAAAGAGGGGGGGGCAGAGAGAGAGAGAAAGGGAGAGAGGGAGAGAGAAAGAGAAGCAAGCTCCTAAAGCATTAAACAATTTAAGTACTAAAATATCTGCATTTTAAGCCTGGATTTGGAACACATCCAAGTAGCCACTGTGTCAAAACTGCTTTGCAACTGACAAATTCATTCAAGTGTAAGCAAATAAAATAATTACTACAGAATGCACAGCTGTAGTCTTTGATTGATTAATTTTGTAAACATGTATTGAGAATCTACTTCCATCCTAAATGCTGCGAAGTCAATGTATAGTTAACAAGCCTCATCCATACTTGTAATTCCAGAGTATTTCCTGACTAATATTATTTTGTTATTAATTTTATCAGTGTTAGTGAATGATGAAAATGTTACAGCATGTGAGGGAAGCTAAACCATAAAAGATTTTATTAATATTCTTGGTCTACAAAATCAGAGATAATATTTTATATGAATATTTTTCAGACAGAGCTAGGCATAGAACTAGACATAAAGAGCTAGAAGTAGAGTTCTGCATCATTTTTATTCTACAAAAAGAATAAACAATTTGCGCTATTAGTCATTGTATTATATTTAATATAGCTTGTTAAAATAATTCTCTGCATATATCACAGCCTTTTGGGAGTTTCATATTTTCAAGACAGCCAATGTCAATTTTTTCCATTCCTTAATGTATAGTCCACTCTCGACATAACTCCTTCAGTGGATCTGGGTTACATACCATCCTTTATATACAAAACATGAAGGATCAAGGATAAATCATTAGCTGTATTTTCTGAAGAAGCTAAACATATCCTTTTGATTTATACATGTCCTGTCAAGATGAGCATAGCTGAATTTAACCTGGCTCTTCCAGTTTTGATTTTAGTGACTAGCTTTTATTTATGCAATAAAGTATTCTTTCAATCATTTCATCTTTATTGATATGTTTCTACTGTGGTTATCTTATTTGTATACATTGCAATAGACATTTCCCTTGTCATTGCTGATTAATGATTTATTGTAACATATATATTAAATGAATATGCATTTTTAAGGAGCCAAAATAAATTCTAATAAATTTTCAATGGGTTGGATATCATGTAAGTATGTAAACTTAATCCAACTCTGATAACTAGAGGTGGTGCTTTGAAACACTGATTAGAATTATATAGTGTCATCAGGGAGTTTTCATTATACTTGTAGATTTGCAAGAAAAGAAAGACCAGATCATATATAGATTTGCACTCAGAAACATTCACATACACACACACGTGTGCGAGCATGCGCGCACACACACACGCACACATGCTTTTTTTGTTTCTGCCAACAACATGCCCAGTACTACTTGGAATACTATTGGAAAGAAGGCCATCACCACACACAGACCCTCAATGCTGGACTAAACCATGATCCAACTTTTCTGTATAATTTGCATAGGCTTTGGTGATGTTACTGGCAATAGAAAGTAGTCTTATATGAGGCTGTTTATCTTCCTTAGTTTCTACTGTTTCAGTAACTCACAGATAGCTATTAATTTGGTTTTCCTTTGACTCCACTGAATATCTTTTATTTTCTGAAAATATGCTGATCTGTGAGCCCAAAGTTTTACCAGTCATGTCTTATAAAAGATATATTTAGTGGTACCAGTCACTTACAGAATTCCCTCATATTTTAGGACCACTCTAAAACTAGATACCTCAAGCTTTATAGACAAGTCCTTTAGCATTCAAATGAGATTTACTATCTCAATTCAATGCGGGGGGGGGGCAGGGGGTAGTTGTGGAGGTGGAAGGGAAGGGATGATAGGGGGAAAACAAAGGAGGAGGCAACAATGCTGGATAAGAAATGTACTCATTACCTTGCTCATGTAACTATAACCCCTCTGTACAGCACTTTTACAATAAAAAGTACAAAAAAGAGAAATGAAATGTAAAGAAAAGGAGAGGGAATGGAATTAAAGAAAGTCATGACAAAATTAGCTAAACTTCCAAATATAAAACAGACAGACAAATGATGGAGTACTTACTATACATGTCCCTCTAATTCTTGTCCTTGTATCTCACCCTGATTGTCAATATGATTTACTTATTTTGCTATGTATAAATATATTCGCAAACATTCTCTATAAATTCTACTTACTTGAAATATATTGTAAATCTCTTTTTCAAAGAAATTACCACTTAGTACAATAACCAGAACTTTGGTGGTTAAGGAATCAGCTCATTGAAGCAGTACTCTTGTCTAGAATGCAAAAAACCTGTAGTTCAAGCCCCATCAATACAAACAAAACAAAGAAAAAAAAACCTACAGCCAAATAAATAGGGCCTTCATCTATTTTTTTTCTGTTCAGTGTAAATATCCTGTTTCAAATTTTCATTTAATCTTTAACAAAGGCTTGGTTTGGTGAGAGAGAAACATAAGAGGGGATTTGAATTTCCTAAAGAAACAAGTGAGTCTATAAATGAACAAAAAGTTGAATACAAGCCAGGTGCTAGTAGCTTATGCCTGTAATCCAAGATACTTAGGAAGGTGAGATCTGAGAATTGGGGTTTGAAGTCAGCTCAGGCAGAAAAGTATATTAGACTCTTATCTCCAACAAACTACCCAGAAAAACCCTGAAGTGGCACTGTGACTCAAGTAGTACAGCACAAAAAGCCCCAGGATGGGCAAAAAGAAAAAAGAAAAGTTGAATACATTAACACTCTAAACAGTGGCAATTTATTTTCATAACCACTACAAAATACAGGGTTCTATGTCTATACACACAAACAGAGTAAAGGATGGAATACTTAGAAGAGGAATGCAAAGACATGACTCTTTTGAACAACTAATAAACTCTTAATCAAAATGAATACCAGGAAGCTGAAACATGTTTTCAGGGGGAGGACAATGGTGGGATTGGGTTCAGAGGGAGGGGTGGTATATGAATGTAGAAGGAAGGGTGAGTGAATACATTCATTACATTTAGTGTACATTATGTCAAAATTGAACTATATAACTTGAGGGTAGTGATAGGAGAGAGAATAATGGGGAGAAAGATGGAAGGGGCAGCATTAATCAACATGCTCATAACTGACTTACACAATTGTGCTCCGAACTGATGTTTGGAATTGTGGCCTCTTTGTCCAACTACTTAACAATAGAAAGAAAATTTAAAAATACCCGCATTAATCTCTTATCTGGTACAAAAGTCAAACATACATAAATGAAAAAATGACAGGATAATACATGTTGCTTTCCCTGTCATGTTGCTGCTTTCTGTTTACCAAGAGGATTTTTTCATCTCTGTCATCACTATCTTGCTATAACAAGCATTAATCATTTTTCATTACTGTGCCAAATTCTGGAGGAAAATGTTTAAAAGGAAGAAATATTACTCTTAGCTCATGGCTCCATGCACATTGGATGACTCCATTGCTCTGAACTTGAGGTGAGTCTGAATATTCACAGAAAGCATGTAGTGACAGCAGCTCACCTATAGGTGAATAGGGATCAGAGACCAAGGCAGGGACCAAGGACCAGGTATAACCTTTACAGTCAAACCCAGAGAGACCTACTTCTTCCAGCTAGGATTCATGTCCTAAAATGCTTCTCCCTTCTAATATAGTGTCTGCTACCAGTGGGGACCAAGCTCTCAACACATAAGCCTACAGAAGACATTTCAGAGTCAACCATAATATTAACTTTTATAACATTTTAGATATCACAGTATGATTTCATTTATATTTGAAACCCTACCTCAATGGTACAAAGGTAAAAGTTTATTCCTCAGTCTTTACCAATTATAAAATATTTTGTTCTTTTTTGCTGAATTTTCCCCTATTAAGACAGTGGACAGATACTAAAATCAACCTCCCTGACTTTTATCCATGTTTTGGCAGAGAACTAAAGAATATGTTCAGTGTGGTTTGAAAACACATGAATACCCCCCAGATCATTTTTATGATCATTACTTATTACAGTGACTATATGTTCATTAAACTTAACACATCCATGACCAAACTGAGAAATAAGGTTGAGTCATGGATATGACCAAAGACGTCCAAGAAATAAACAATAACACCCCATGAAGTCATATGCATGCCCCAAGAGAAAACATTAGCAATTTGGGAAGAAACATAAGAAATGATGAATCCCAGGGGTCTAAAATAATCATTGTATCAAGAAAGACTGTTGACTTACACAAATTAACAGAGAAAATGGATTCAATTTGTGAGATTTACACTTCAAAAAACCCAACTCAATCTAAAAAGAGAATTGTCTCTGACTGCTGCTCTTTGTAATGTAAGCAAATAAATCTAACACTTTCTTTAGATCTTGGAGCATACGTGTTGTTCCTTGAGGCCAATTAGCTGTTCTATCTATCATGGGTTACTTCAGTGGGTCTGTTTTTCCCAGAGTGCAGTAAGGATGAGCAAGCCATAGGCTTGTTCCCAGTTTTTATCTCCTAGTCTATACTGCATTGCTAGGCACGCAGCTCCCTCATTTCTAGCCAGTCTGTGCAAGCACAGTGACAGGTAATTATAAGCACTAAATAGGTTTGGCATTGTTATTTGCAGAAATCGCTTACAAAGCATACAAACTCCATTTGCTTCACTATCCTCCCTACACACACAGCAACAACAACAACATCCAAGAAAAATTTAAAAGATTTTTATTTATAGTTTTATATTCCAGAGCCATTCTGTGTTTATTTTTCTCCAGACAATGAAAACTCCTTTGCTCTGAGCAATGGTTTCCTTTCTTTCCTTTTTTTTTTTTTATAAACAGCAATTTTCTGTAGCTGGCGGATAGTCCAGTCAATTAAAAATAAAAGGTAGAAAGGCTTCAGCTTCTGTGATTCAGGAGGTGATAGACAAGTTTACATCCATAATGATTCCAACTTTTCCAAGGAAGGAATTTGTTTTTTAAGCTGCCATGTTAGCTGTGAACATTTCCATTTCCTAAGGTCTGTTCATTTAGATAGCAATTCAACTCAAGTTTTCCACTCTAACATTGCAGAGTGAGAAATATTAATATTGTGAAGTGCCTGGGAATATACAGTCCTACTGAAAAGAGCAGCAATGCTCTGTGTTGGCTTAATTTATTTTTTATTAAGGGAGTGGATGCTGTTGACTGATGTATATTGGTCCCACTACAATTCTTCCTGTACATTTGCTGGATTTTCCTTTACAATTTTAACTTAAATTATTACAAACTAACTAGTTTAAGGCCCATAAATTATAACCAATCTCTGACATATACATATCCCAGAGTTGTCAAATGCATATTTTATTCAAAGAGTACTACCCTTTACTATATAAATTTTGTTCTTTTTTTAAATTTTTTATTGTGAAAATACCGTATAGAGGGGTTACAATTACATGAACAAGGTAATGAGTACATTTCTTACCATCCTTTCCCATCCCGCCCCCCACACTCCATGCCAAAGTTGTAAAGTTCGTTTTTTCGACATAATGTCTTGTACATCTCATTGTTGCAATGGGTCCACCTGTATCCCTATTTAAACAATTTGTTTTTTCCCTTCCCCTCCACAAATATACCAACATCAAATCCAGTGAAAACAGGGGTTATACATGGGGGAGGGACATACAAAGCAAAAAAATCATCTTATAAATATTTTAGAAACAATAACAAGAAAGAAAAATCATTTGAGTCCTTATTTTGGGGCTCATTTCACCTAACATCAACTTATCTGTTTCTGTTTGTCTCACACATATACTAGTTATTGTAAATAAAGGAAACAAATGGGACCTATGTTTCCATCTTAATTGTTTAAATTTGCTTAATGTCATGATAAAAATCAAAGCTCCAACCTGGCAGATACAAAGCAATGAAGACATTGTCAATTCTAATTTGAAAAGGTGGTTGATTTTAAATCCTGAGGGTGTCTGCACACTTAAACTTGTAATTGAGTGATGAATGCTGTTTTGTTTTGTTTTGTTCCTTTGTATTCAGTTCTTCTAGTAATCCAAGTCTAACTTCCAGTTAGACTGGAAGTCATTGTAACTGGAAATTACAATGATGTAAATTGGTTCACTGTGAAAAGACTTACAAATTAGACTTGATGTCCAGAAGTGAGTTCAATAGGACAGCGGGAGAAACTGTAAAATTGTCAAAGTCAGACATTCGCCTGAGAGGATTCTGATAATTTTGTTTGCTGCCTGAGCATCTGATCATTTATTTAGCTGCCCTGAGAGATTTAGCAACATTTTTATTCGCTATTTTACAATTGGAGTTTTTCCACAGAGCTTGTAGAAAAAGGCTAGGATGATCAAAACTAGTTAGTACCAACAAATGTTGAAGTATCTCTTCTGGGTACTTAAAATAAATTACATTTAAAAACAGGAAAGATGGAGAAATGAGACATGGAATAGTGCGTGGGAAAATGGAGAGAGAATGTTACATTCGGTTGCATTCCAGGACCCAGTTCTCATCATGAACGTTATGACAAATGAGACTGCATGAGACAATTAATATAACAGAGTTTTCAGGACTACCAAAGGCCAAAGTCTAAATACAAAATTAAAATGTACTCGAGTGTACATTCTCTAGCAGACTAAAATAATACTTTATTGATACCAGATCTACGACAGTTATGTTAATGGGGTCAACTAGAAGAACTTTCATTAAAAACATGACCTGCCCTGATAGAAAACAGAGAACTGAGGTTAGAAGGGCGATTGCCTTGAGATTACTGACTAGATGTTTGGGTTCTGTATAATGCACTGAAATTTGGAATCTCAATGTTGTTTTGATTTGCATTTCTTTTATGGCCAGAGAAGTTGTGCATTTCTTCATATGTCTAATGGCCATTCTTATTTCCTCTTCAGAGAAGTCTCTCTTTTAGTCTTTAGTCCACTTGATGGGACAGTTGTTTCTTTAAGGATTTGCTTTTTGAGAATTTAATTTTTTGAGTTTTAAGTATATTTTGAGCATGAGGACCTTCTGTTCTCATTACTTTACTCATGTAACTGTAACCATTCTGTACAGTATTTTACAATAAAAATATATACAAAAAAAGAACTGACAAATGAGATGATAGAAAATGTAGATTGATGCTTGACCATTTACTCCCTCATAGTCTTTATGTGAGACATCAAATCCTGTCAAAAGTTGACATAAAAAAACATGAGTATATGAGGAATTTTTTGATTGTTCATATGCTAATTCCTGTACCTGCATAAACATGAATGAATTCATATAATAATGTCCTATGAAAAAATTGGGGAATAATCATTAGTTTGGAGAGGGTAGATAACAAATATATGTTCTAAATATATGTTCTAAATCATATCTAGGAATTGTTGTGGTATAATATTGACTTATACAATGAAGAATGTTGTCAAATTTCAAACTCCATTAAACAAATGTCATAAATGGCTAATAAAGTAAGCTCCCAAAACTCATTTTGAGTTAAAAACTGCTTTGCAACTGTTAATAGTTAATAACAATGACAGCCTTGAAGGTTGCAGAGCTTCCCTGACTATTCCTGAACAATTAGAAGATGGAAAGATCTGGGAAGATCATGACTGGTGGATTTCCACAGTCTTGGACTTGAAACTAGCTACTAATAGTACTGGCACAGGTGATTGGTTGAAATTTCAGTCACACAGTCTCCATTAAGTATGAAGGGATCAGAAATGAACAGTGACTCAGAAACATAACATTGCTCTCTGAGGAAAATTAAAAATTGTTTCAGAATTTCAAGTCTTCTCTAAATCTAGTAACACTTTAAAAGTTAGTTTGATGCTGTACTTCTTCGGATATAGCACTCTTAGTTGGGTGGTACAGAGTTTATTAGGAGTAAGTTCTCCCTAAAATACAGGCCAGTTAGTTATCTCAGTATCCACATAATGAGTGATTCAAGACACAAAGCAATATGCTCTGTTTGATTATACTGTGAACAAAATGTGACCTAGTATATATTAAAACCAATGACTATGTGTTTCATGGAAGCATTTCTGTGGCTCACCTAAGGTGTGTATTTTATAGTCATCCAATATTTGGAAAATTCAAAGGTTAAAAAAATGTATTCTAATAAGTCGTCATTATACTCAAGGACATTCATATCCTGAAGATAACAGATGTTGAGTTTCTTTTTGTGTTAGTTTTGGTTTTTATTAGGGAGGAATGTATTTTTCCTTTTCCACAGAGCACAAATTCTTCAGTAAAGAGTTGACTGGAATAGAATGAGACCTGTTTTCTATTTTATGGCAGAGCAAGCCTAACAGATCACCCAATGACCAAGTTTGTGATCCCTGACCATGTGTGTATACTCCTACTTACTGTAAGAGTGATCAGACCATGCATATATTTTTCCTTTGAAGCTTTATATTCTAACCCATGATTTTTTTTTAATTGTGAAAAACCGTACAGAAGAGTTAAAATTACATGGGCAAGAATGAGTACATTTCTTATCAAGCATTGTTGCCTCCTCTTTGTTTCTCCTTCCCATCCCTTTCCATACTCCCCCCACCTTCCCCCACCCGGGCCTCCCCCGCCCCACCTGTGGGGTCTTTGTCCATCCCACAAAAGACCTAAAATACACGAAGAAAGGTAAGTGCTGCCGCTCGCCCATTCCCTACTCTCCCTCACTCAGCCCGGGAGAGAGTCAGACTCAGCGAGTTGTCAACTCAAGCAGGAAAACTCATTTAACACAGAGCAAGCCGTTTTTAAAGCAAAGAAGAGCAGGTGGCATGGCAGGGGAGGAAGAGGAACAAATCACTGTCAAGGTCACATCCTATCATGCACCTAAGCTTCCACGGGCTGGTTATCCACTGACCATAAAGCGAATTGGGCTCTGCCCACTCAACTCCCTCTCAGTGCCATCTTTGCTGCCCATGTGCTCTACAGATTCCCCATTTTTTGTTTTAATGGCAGACCCACATCCCAGTTAGTTATCCTTTTCCCTCCTCTGTAAAGGTTATTTTAACAGGATTACATTGGTAAGGATAGCATTGGCCATGGAGGGGGTTCAAGGCAAGTTTGGAGGGGTGAGATTAGCCAGACAAAGATAGGGAGGCCCCTTGCGCATGATCCAAGAGCCTGTCCCAGTTACTTCACATCCCCACCTAGCACAGTAATAAACATCAGTCTCACCAGTTAGAAATGTCCAAAGCCATTCAATTAATTCCTGGGCATTTATAAAATCAGTATCTCATAAGGTCATCCTTTTCAGAACATGGGAGCAGCCTGGGTATTGGGAGTTCCACACATGCGGCATGGTGCATCCTCGTGGGCCCCCACACTCAAGCCATTCTACTATAGCCCAGAAAAACAAGGAAAATTTAAAACAAACTCTGCAGACATAGCAAAGCAATCCTGGGCACCTGGTGTCTTTTAACTGAGCCAGTTCCTTGTATGTGCCTTTAAGTGAGCACGAGGGTCAAGATGACCTTTGAGCTTTACTGTCAGCTCCCAAAGGCTCCCAACACCCACCAAAGTTGTAAAGTTTGTTTTTCAACAAAACGACTTGTACATCTCATTGTTGCAATGGGTCCACCTGTATCCCTATTTAAACAATTTTTTTCCCTTCCCCTCCACAAATTATACCAATCAAATATAGTGAAAGCAGGGGTTATACCGTGGGGAAGGGACATATAAAGCAACATAGAAATCATCTTATAAATATGTTAGCAACAATTCCATGAAAGAAAAAAACATTTGAATACTTATCTTGGGGTTCATTTCACCTAACATCATCTTATCTGACCTTTTCTGCTTGATTCAGACATGTACTAGTTACCGCAAATAAGGGAAACCATGGGACCTATGTTTCTTTGGGCCTGCCTTACTTCACTTAATGTAATTTTTTCCAAGTCTTTCCATTTCCTAACAAATGGGGCAATGCCATTCTTTCTGATGGAGGCATAGAATTCCATTGTGTATATATACCACATTTTCTTGATCCATACACCTACTGAGGGGCATCTGGGTTGGTTCCATATCTTAGCTATGGTAAATGATGCTGTAATAAACATAGTTTTGCTGGTAGCCTTAGGATGGTCTTGTTTGTGATCATTCAGATAAATGCCCAAAGGTGGGATTGCTGGGTCATAGGGGAGCTCTATGTAGAGTCTTTTGAGGAACCTCCAAACTGCTTTCCAAAGTGGTTGAACAAGTTTACACGCCTACCAACAATATAGTAAGGATCCCTTCTGTCCATATCCCCTCCAGCATCTGTTGTTATTAGCATTCTTGATTATAGCCATTCTAACTGGGGTGAGGTGGTATCTCAATGTTGTTTTGATTTGCATTTCTTTTATGGCCAGAGAGGTTGAGCATTTCTTCATGTGTCTATTGGCCATCATTTTTTCCTCTTCAGATAAGTTTCTCTTTAAGTCTTTAGCCCACTTATTTATTGGGCAGTTGTTTCTTTGAAGATTTGTTTTTGGGGGATTTAATTTTTTTGAGTTCCAGGTATATTTTAGATATAAGACCCTTGTCCATTGTATGGCTAGTGAAGACCTTCTCCCAATATGTGGGTTTTCTATTGATAGTGCTAGCTATGTCCTTTGCCATGCAGAAGCTCTGCAGCTTCATGCAATCCCATTTTTCCAACCTTTCTTTGATTTGTTGTGTTTCTGAGTCTCTATTAAGAAAATTTCTGCCTGTGCCAAGGATACCTAGGGTTTTCCTATTCTATCCTGTAATGTTTTCAGAGTGTCTGCCTTGACTGCATGGTCTTTGATCTATTTGGAGTTGATTCTGGTGCAGGGCGATGTGTAGGGATCTAGTTTTTGTTTTCTACAAATTCTAATCCATGATTTTAATTATTTTTTATATTTTTTCTCAAAACTTTCTTCTGAACCCAATAAATATGAAGAAATCTATTAAAAATATATATATATATTTGTCATGGGATTATAAAATTTGAGTTTTAGACTTCAGTCTCTACTCTGGTGGTTCCACAGCTAGGTTCAACCACTCTCCTCAATGTGTCAAATAGAGATGCATAATGATGAAGGACAGAAAAAGGAAGTTTGTTACATGGCAGAGACATGCTATCAGAAAAGGTAAAATGAGCACTTCAACCAATCTTCATGGTGCAGGCATGAGCCTTTGGATTATGTGAAGTATCAGTTTGTCGATGAAAAATATAAATAATTACTAAACAGTCATAGTCAAAGTATAGACTGCTTAATTATATCGAGGAATTCTGGAGAATTTGTGATTGATCTTATCAGTTCAAGGAGGATCTGCTTAAGATGAGCAAATGACTGTTGCTTGTTAGGACTGTCCTTTGGAAGTTCTGCTGTTTCTTTCCTTTGGGTACTAGTCTCCATCTACTCTATTTTAAAATACATTTATAAATCCTATCATTTCTGATTTCAAGGTGGTACAAAATGGAGACATGATGCCAAGCTTTCCCTGGCTTCTAGTAAATTTCTGAGTTTAAGCAAGAAATTGGTACTTTTTAGCAAAAATTATAGAAAATTACCCATTCTATTATCTGAATTATAGGAATAACTATCCACATTTAATGTGACAAAACAACCTAGCTCTAATGGCTTTCTGATAATGCTGAATATAGTGGAAGAAAATTTAATTGTGAAGCTACAAGCAATTGACTTTTCAAAAAACTCTGGTTATAATTTTGAAGGCAATCTCTATGGAATTTCACACCAACAAGTTATCTTCTAAAGCTATGTATTTTTTGGGGGGTGGGGTCCAGCCATGGGGCCTGAACTCTGGGCCTGGGCACTGTCCCTCAGCTCTTCAGCTCAAGGCTAGCACTCTACCAAGTGAGCCACAGCACCACTTCTGGCTTTTTTCTTTTTGTTTATGTGGTGCTGAGGAATCGAACCCAGGGCCTCATGCATGCAAGGCAAGGACTCTACCACTGAGCCACCTTCCCAGCCCCTAAAGCTATATTTCTTTAACTTAATCTATTGACTCCTTTAAGATTTTTCTCTTATCTTCAATTTTTTAAATCAATTACCCTAATTTATATTCAAAGACATTCCTCACTTTCTTCCTATACTTCTTTTACATACATGCAACCAATCACATTAATGTAATATGCACTCTCATTTCTTCATGAGTGGCTTCACTTATTTACTGCTCTAGAAGATTTACATAGTCTAGAACTACAATTTATACCTATTGACAGCCCAGTCATAGTCAGATATACATTTACCATATAATTTGTTAAAAACAAACTTTCTATTAAATGAGTTGAACTCTTGAGAACCTGTTATAATCAGTTTGGGCATTTAATTACAACTTAAGATCAACAATGACAACAAAATATAATTTACACCTTTTGCAAAAATCCTTGTTCATTTAGCATTCCATACTAAAAGGTCTGATTTGGGTCTTATGTTGACAAAGCAGAAGGTTTCATATTTAATCTATTTTCTGGTTCTAGCAACTGTATTGCTACGAAGATGATTTACACTAAAGAATGTTTCTGTATGCTCTCACTGAAGAAAAATCATCCCAACTTTATTTTTTATACATTCCTTATTGTGAAAATACTGTACAGAGGGGTTACAGTTACATGAGCATGGTAATGAGTACATTTCTTTTCAAGCATTGTTGCCTCCTCCTTTGTTTTTCCCCTACCATCCCTTCCCTCCCACTTCCATAACTATACTCACCCCCCAAATTGTAAAGTTCATTGTTCAACAGTGTCTTATACACAAGTGGATTTTCTTTTTTTGCTATTGTTTGTAACGTATTCATAAGGTACCATGTGATTTTTTTTGTTCCTTTGTATGTTCCTCCCTCCACGGTATAGCCCCTGTTTTCACTGTATTTGATGTCAGTATAATTTGGGGAGGGGAAGGGAAAAAACAAAATGTTTAATTAGGAATGCAAGTTGACCCATTGTAACAATGAGCTATACAAGACATCATCCCAACTTTAAATCAAGGAATGAGTCTGAGACTGAAATTATGGCAACCAAAGAAAGTATTTAAAATGTAGAAGTAAGTCTAGGAAAGAATTGAAGACAAATGCAATTTTTCTCATTCTGTTCACAAAATTGACCAAGTTTTATTGTGGAGAAAGGATTTTGGAGATAAACAATACCTAAATATTTAGACTTCAAAAGTAAATTTTGGTTTGGTCTCACTTTTCTCACTGGAAATGTAAGTTATACAATGTGGTAGAGATATGCTGGAAAACTAGTTCGTAGAGGTGTAAATAGATTCAATGTAGTCAAGAGAGCATAAAGCAAACCTTTGCAAGAAAGGGTTTCTAGGACTACAGAATTTACTTGTGGAATATGTTCATACTTGTTGAAATTTAAGTTCCCTATTCAGAGTAGATAAACAATGACAATATTTCATGAGTCTGGAGGGCTTAGTTAATACATAACTGATAAAGAGTTTGGGGAGAAAAATCACAAAATTTCACAAATTCTCAAAAATTGAATGATCTACTAAAACATGTAAGAGATTTAATAAAAATAATAATTAACTCAAAATTTAACAAAGCCAGCCTGACTGGAGTTTTGGTTTATGTTTTTATTCAGAACTACAAACTACTGTTTTTCCTTAGTTGGGACATATTTAATCCTTAGGTTTAAAACACAAAATAAACTTTTCTAAAAATTTCTTACTAATGTGCTCACAGAGTATTTGTATGTCAGTCACATGCAAAAATGCATTTTGTAACCAGGCAATACAGCTTTAACAAGAAGTTGGCATTTAATGGTAACAAATGGGGTAGGTCCATTCTGAGATAACTCCAAAGATTTCTTGTTTGCATTTGTGAAAGTGATTGTAAGTAATGTTGCTTTTTATTCTGTTGTAAGAAAGCTTTTCATGAAGGGTCCTTAAAAGTACTTCAATTTCTAAGCTCAGCATATTCACCTAGGATTTATAAACATCTTCATTATTCAGGGATATTAGAGTGTATGACCCAGCTACTTTTCTTGTCTTTATGTAATAAAATGAAATAATACATACAAGATAGTATTTTCTAGTGCTTGCAATACATATTTATAATAAGAAAGACTAAATTTACATTTTCAATCCATTTGATTAGACTCATTGAAAGTGTGCTTTTTTTAAAAAATGGCAGAAATACCATGTACTAATTAACAAACCTTTAAGACCATTTTTCTGTGAATTTGAAAATCTATGAATGTTTATGTGTGTGTGTGTGTGTGTGTGTGTGTGTGTGTGTGTGTTTGTGTGTGCATGCATGCACACTCAACAGGGACAGGCCCTATGGCTTTCTTGACATTGAATAGAAAAAGATTTAATTAATTTGCTTACTTAGGTTAATAACAGATGAGCTCTGTTCACTTGTCACACCTGTTCACAATGTTTTCAACATTTTCAAACTTAGAAAACAGTAATAATAGCTACAGGGGAAAACTTGTACTAAAAAATTGGAGCGTTTTATAGTTTTTCAGAAAATGATCTGCTTTTCTATCTTTGGTATTCATGTCCCTTTTATGCATATTTTATGGAAATTCATTTTTATGGCATAAAAATGGAAGCATTGATTTTAAGTTTTTAATAGCCACACATATTTTCTTATATTTTACAGAGAAACATAATATGCTTAAAAATATAGACCTATTTAAGAGCAGCACTAAACCCTTCCAAATAAATTTACTTTCAAGGTCATCACATGCATCTCCCAGCATAATTTGGAGATGAATGTATTCTCTGACTGCAAGTCAACTATATTTGGGCTGTAGTTTACATAAAAATACAATTTGTAGAGAAAAATCATCATCTTCTCTGAACGTGTTTTTGTGGATAGCTTGTTGCCCAGTGATCCATTCTCATCAATGATGACAGATAAATAGAATATGTTTAAAGCCAAGGAATGGAATGGCATTTATTTCTACAAGCTGTATTAATTTATCAGATTTTCACCTTAGGAGGTCTGCTGGTGGGGTAGGCTTGAGTTTTCTGTGCCTTCACTGGAGTCATATTTGGGAGAGTGTTTTCCTCATTTCTATGCTGCCACCTTCAAATTACAGAGTGCACAGTACAAGGATAAACCATAATGTATGACTATGACCCTAAACATGTGTATATAGCTTTACTCATAAAGTGAGAATAAGGTGCAAGTAACCATTATTTAAAACACCTTACCATAGAAGCAGTCCACATGCTATACTTACCATTTCTTTTACATAGAGGGGGAGAGAAACATTACTAAACATAGTATTACCTGGAGGCAGGTCATAGATGGGATTTGGTTTATTGAAAGTAAGATGCTAGACTAGAAGATGCATACTAGCATTCTTTGAAATTCAAATGCTAGACAGCTAATATACATATATAGATACATATGAGACATGCAGGGCAATGCTTTGTCTTAGGGCTAGTTGATCTGTTGTTTCTATTTAGTTCTTCTTACTCCTCATTCTGATCTCAGTATCATTTTCTGACTTTAGATATTCATGGTCTTATTATGGAATTATGGTTCAATAAACCACTCTATGTTAGAAAGGGACCTGACCTACCAAACATTATAGATTAGCAGCATAGTACATTTAGACTGGCAGCTCTTTTCTCTTGCAATGAACTGGTTGTCTGGAGGTCATGGTACCTCACTGCCATAAGCCTAGAAAAGGACCTAAATTTAAAACTCAAAATGGTATTTCTCCTAGATGCATATAGTTTTAACACCATCAAAAGGTAAAAAGTCATCAAAGTTAAGCCATTTATAAGTCATAAACTGTTTTCAATTTTTCTGATGGTAGTAAATTACCTGCTCTGAAGCAATAGTGACAGAATCTTCCATTTGCTCAGCATTGAAACTGGTTTTATTTTTATGTAATTCAACTTACATTAATTACATGTAAATTCCTTATCCAATACAAATATTTGATCTTTATATTTTAAATTTACTTGGTCCTGTTTCTGAAATTCAACTGAAAATTCTAAGGGTGCATGTTACAGAGGAAGAAGGAAGGAATGATTGTTTTTGTGCAAAATCCAGTGTCCACCAATATAATAGCAAGCCAGACATGACTACTCAAATTAAACAAGCCACAAATCATTAACCTAACTTTCATATGACAAATTATTAGTCTTCAGAACTCTTTTATCTCATCTATAAAATAAGGATTCCATTTCTTTGTTCCAGCTTATTTCTAGTGATTGGAAAGAATAGGTTCGTAACATTTAGCACGAAGACTGACATGCACAAAGGTAAAAAAGCACTCCTCTTAAAGGGTAATAAGAAAGAGATGGAGAAAGTATAGTTAGGGTTTTGTTAGTAGTATAATGGACCATATAATGGAGGACCTGATATCACACCTGAAGCTAAGAGATGAAATTTATTTCAAAAGAAAGTGAATGCCAGTTTCCAAAAATGCCAAATTATCTTGCAAAGATCTTCATCAGAATATACTGAGCCTTAACAATTTAGAAAATTACTGTAATAATTCAATGCCAGCAGAGGTCACTTCAGAAATAAGTCAGATTCCACAGCATTGGCTATCACAACACAGACCATCACTTTGGCTTGTAAGGGAAGAAAACAGTCTCTGGTATCTGCAGTTGGTTTTAAAACTGAATAACATATTATAACAATTATTTAAGGATTTTCTTCTGGATTAAAAAAATAAGAAAATATATTCCAATTGATCTATTCAAATTCCTTCTATTTCAGGGTAAAATAAGTCTGGAATATCTTCTTATTGATACATTGACTAGTACTGCTTAATGCATTTTTAAATCTATGAAGTATATCCAAATACCATCCATTGGTTCTTTTTGCTTTTCTTTCTACCTTCTTTTACAACATTCAATTGTGCTCCAAATAAACTTTCCGTTCTGATTGCTATAAGATATATTGTATGATTGATTCATATACCAACAAGGTTTAAGCTGATACTTTTATTTGAATTATTTCCCAGACAATGACTCATTCATGGTATAACTCAATACATCTAAAGTATATTTAAGGCCTGACTGGCTAGCTTCCCACAAAATACTGTCATCTTCCTTCTATTCCCTTCTTCTTTGCCTTTCCTATTTTTATTGATTTCTTCTTATTTACAGTTGCAATAGTAGCATGTCCTTTACTATTTATGGTATCTATGTCATGCACATTAAAAGGTAGCATGTGCATGGTTATATTTGCCCTCTTAAAGAATAGCTGGTGGCTCAGTGGTAGAGTGCTTGCCTTGCATGCCTGAGGCCCTGGGTTCGATTCCTCAGCACCACATAAACAAAAAGAAAAAAGCCAGAAGTGGCGCTGTGGCTCAAGTGGTAGAGCGCTAGCCTTGAGCTGAAGAGCTGAGGGACAGCGCCCAGACCCAGAGCTCAGGCCCCACGACTGGACGCAAAAAAAAAAAAAAAAAAAGAATAGCTGAATGAATTTCACATTTGTTTTTAAGTTCCTTCATTGATTAATTATGACTCCAACTGTCTTTATAAAATATTTAAGTTTCACCATGCAAATCATGTTTCTACTTATGAGTTAAGTATTTTGGAGAAAATTCAATAACTCATAATTGTTTCTTGCAAATAGGAATTTGTCACATGCATTTGGATAGATCTTGGATAGAGCATGTATTTGTGCCTAATATAATTTCTTTGAGTATCAAAAAGCATATCAAGTATAAATAAAATGTAATTGCTAAAAGAAAACAAATTGGTGTCTAATAGAAACACTTAAAGGTAAGAACATTCATATCTGGACATTTGGACGATTTTTACTGGTGTGACAAAATACTTGAGAGAAATATGTTAAAAGCTGAAAGCTTTATTTTAGCTCAAAGTTTGGAGGTTTCAGCGAATATTTGGGTATGTTTCTAACTAGCTTTATCAAGGTAGAAATATCATGTTAAAAGAACATGGTAAGGAGCATTGCTTCCTTCATGGTTTCAAGATGTAGAGAAAGTGCACGGTATAAGATTTACCCTTGAAAGGCATGCCTCCAATGAGTCTCTTCCCTCCATTTTTACTCATTGATGGATTGGTGAGGGTTAATGCCCTGGCTATCCAATCACTGAATAGCATCAATAGTGTAGCCAAAAAAACCTCATGAGTCAGTAGTGGAGACTTCATATCTATAACATTGACTCAAATGTCTTAGTCAACTCAGATTTTGTACCATAAACAGGTAGCTAAGGCAGTCAACATTATTTATTTCAGTTCTGGAATCATAGAAGATCAAGGTCAATGTGCTAGTGGACATAGTGATTAGTAAGCACTTGTCTTCCTGTCTTGCAAATGGTCACATATTTCTATATTTTCATAAGAAAGAAAAAGGCAGTTCCAATGTCCCTTTCTCTTTTTATAAATATGTCAGTCCTGTCATACTCTGTCCAAATTATCTCATACAAATGTAACTCCCCTGAAAGAACCTTGTACTGAAACATTCATATTAAGCCTAGAGCTTCCACCTTAGGGGAAACAACCATCTACACATTGCACTAGAGGACCCAAAAATCTCATGCTATGTATGTATTTTCACAAATCTAAATGTTCACAATGATTTATGACAGCTTCACTTATAATCATTGAAAATTGGAAATAGGTCACATTATTCAAATAGAGAAGAGATTAACAAATTTCCATAAACCCATAAAACAGAATACTACACAGTAATTAAAAATTATTCTGTGTAATAATGTGGAATAATATTGGACATTCCAAAAGCACTATACTAAGTTAAAGAAGGCTGACACCAAAGATCACTACTATATGATTTTATTTTTGTGACATTCTCTAATAGTCACATAAAAGGAATCCAATCCCCTCTCCTAACTTTCAGCAGTTAGGCAAGGGGGTTGGATTCCTAAGGGTATTTAGGAAGCTTGAGAATGGAGGCAAATACTCTGTCACTTAATTCCATTGGTTTTGACACTTGTCAAAGTCACAGAATTGTGTATGTACATCAAATTGTACATGAAAAATCTCTGTGATTGTAATAGTGGCTCATGACTATAGTCCCAGAGACTCAGGAGGTAGAGATTGGAAGCATTATGGTTCAGACCACCCAAGTGAAAATTTTGTAGACACTATCTCAATCAACAAGCTGCGTGAGTAGTATGTAATTTTTATCCCAACTACTTGGGAATCATAATTAGATGACTGCAGTCTGATATTGGCCCAAGAAGGGAAGGGGGAGAGACAAAATCCTATCAGACAATAACTAAAGCAAAAGCAAAAAAAAGAACCTGAGTTATGGCTCAAGTAATTAAAAAACTTACTTGGCAAGTCAAAGCCCTAAATTCAATCTCAACATAGCAAAAATAACATCTGATGTTATATATATTAATCTATAGATTAACATACTCAAACCATCCCCTTAGAAAATTCCTTGAACTTACTTCAACTATCACTACATTAAAGCAGTTACTCATTAACAAGTGCATAATATATATTTTTGAGTACTAATGTGATTTACAAACTATCCTTATTATCTGTTTGACTTAGAACCTCACATCTATTATAAAGGGCACTGAAGCTGCCTAGGTAAAAGACAGACAGTTCTAGTTGTATGACCCTATATTCAAGAACCTCAAGCCCAGTCACCCTTTCTTCATAGATTCATACAAAGCATGAAATCTTCTCTGTATATCTTCTCTAAAGAAGTAGGAGAAATTGAGATAATATCTAAGATGTTATAGTATAATGTCTATATAATTAAGGATAATGTGACTCATTAGAGTCAGAAGAGGATGAAGTAGTCTTTGAGAAAAACATTAAAGAAGCATTTAAACACACATTGTTGTTAGCCCTGATTTGCATTTCAATTGTAAATCTTTATGAGACATGAGGTATAAATTTGGAGATGGATTATAAATGCTTGCTTTGACCCTGAGAGTTTTACCATGTTAATCAGATAATTATTGTGAGTCTCAGTTACCACATCTATGAAGACAAGATAATATTTAACATTCAAGATGACTTTCAGGAGACACTCTTATATATGGTGACATTCATTGTACATATATAGAGTAATAGACATCCAGTAAATGTGCAGTAAATATGTTATTATTGTTATCACATTATTTCTATATACTAAAATCCATTAAACTACCAAATTATGGTATATATTTTATCTTAGTTCTTTTATTATTGTAAAGGTGATATACAGAGAGATTGCAGTTACATTTGTCAGGTAATGATTACATTTCTTTTTGAATACCCTTTCCCTCATTTTCTCCCAGGTATTTTTTCTTGCCATCCCCCTTCCCCCACATTATATAGTTCATTCCAAACATAGTGTCTAGTGAATATCACTGCTGAAGTAGTTCACCCTTTTCTCACCATTTTTGGGCTTCCCCTTCACGTCCTCAATCAGATAAACTTACATATAAGACAAAAGGCACAGAAATAAAAAAAAACAGCAACAAAAGGGAAGAAAATAGGAAAAATGTAAACAAACAAACACAAAAAAACTCATACAATATGCACATAAATCTTGAACCTTTGTAATCATCTTGTAATTCTTGTAATCCTCTCCTATCAGTATTTTTCTTTGGACTCATAGTGTGAATGTTTAGTCTTGTTTAATTTATCATAAAATAGTCTCCCTATTTCTCCCAATCCTACTATCCCCTCAATTTTACTAGTTCCATTTCACATGCGCACATTTAATATTGTGACTACCCACCCTTTATCTCTCCATTCACTTACATTCCACTCCCCTTAATCTCACGCTCCCTGATACCAAAAGTTCAAGCTTCCTGTATTTATTTTGTTAAAATTTAAGTTTACTTTGCAAAGGAGTTACACAATTGGAATCCATCTCTGCATATACAATATTTTTGTTAACATATTTTTGCATATGTGTGTATAACCTTGCATATTATCTCTTAGTGATTTGTATAAAATTAATTCATTAATGTTAAGATTTTTACAAGCTATTTGAACAGTTCTGTTCAGGCTTTGCTATATAAATGCTTTCAGGCTCTTATAGTTTTGGTCACATAGAAGGATTTTTGGGAACTGGCTTTCCTCAGGTTGACAGTATCGTGTGTCTTCTGTCTTATCCATCAGTTAATCTGGGATTAATCACAAGATATGGGTTTCTAGAGAATTGGAACTTGGCAAAGCCTCTGAAATTTATGCTTATATATAGTACATTACTTGTGCATGTAGTTGCTCTTTTTCTTGGTTCTGTTGGTATTAATATTCACCTTCCCCTTTTTGTTGTTTGTATGTTTGCTTGCTTGTCTGCTTCCTTGCTTTCTGGTTACTATCAGCCTTTCCACACACACCTAAACATAGCCAAAAATGTGTAATTCATAAACATACAGCACCAACGCAAAATGAAATTGGTATAATATATACTCAACACAGCACTATCAATTGATCAGGAATTACACGTCTCCACTTAATCTCTGTTTCTAATTACAAAACATTTATTTATACTCATGGCATGATGAAATTTTGGAAAACAAAGAATGAATTTTATTCTCTGTATTCTCACTGCATGGTGCATTTCATACAGACATATAAAATATTGAATGTGTCCTGTTAGAGCAACCACGTAGCAAGAGTATAATAGATAATTTTGATCAAGGCTTATTAATAAAGAATGAAAATGGAGATAAACATTTTAGTCTATGAGAGTATTATAATATCTAGGGACACATTTCAAATACTATGCCATCTAGCATGAAGAAAATGTGGAGTCTGAAATATGCCATGGATTATATGGGAAGAGAAGATTCTTTATTAAATTATAATTTTATTGTCTTCAAGTAATTATATGAAAGGTTACAAGTTAGCATGCCTGTTTATGAGTATAACACATTTTAATCAGTGTCAGTGCTTCTATCAATTCCTCCATCTCTCTGAACTTCACCCCTTCCCTCAGTTTCCCTAGTTTCATATCACAAATATGAATTTAATATTAGGACTACATTCTCCCACCCTTCCTCTTTTTGTTCATTTATTTCCTTCTCTTTGACCCTATTCCCCTTCATACACATACTCCAAGTACCAGTTTTTGGATACTCATTTTATTACATTGTCAGTTATTCGTTTAAAGGCGTTTACCATTGGCATTCTCTTCATCCTAAGTTATACTTTAGTTAATGTTTTGTACATGTACATATGACTCTGTATGTGTTTACACTTATATTTATAAATTAGTACTGATTTTCATATATTGGAGAAAGCACATGTCCTTTGACTCCTTGGGCCTAACTTGCTTCACCTAACATACATTTTCAAAGTCCATCTACTTCTTTGCAAAGATACCATATGATTCTTCCAGATGGATGAGTAAAATTCTATTATATGAATGTATATAGGTAGGTATATATATATGCATGATATTATATCATATTTTCTTGATCCATTCATCCATTTGAGGATTTCTGTGATATGTCTATAAGTTGGCTATGGTGAATAGCACAGCAATGTACATGCTTATACAAGTGGCTTTACTGTTTCCTGACTTGTAAACTTTTGGATAAATGCTTGAAAAAATTGTGAACTAAAAATTTGTTAAAGACATTTAAGGACGGGAAAAAGTTAGAAAAATATTTGTTTAAATATCTCAGCTTAAATCCAGCTTTTCCTTAATTAATGATCAATAATTACTGTTTAGTTAAAAGTTGAGATATAGTTGTCATTAATTCTCATTGTCCATTATGTATGTCAGTCTAGTTAGCATTCATCTTGTTAGACAAGGGAATGAACACATTTCATCAAGGTGAATGGTTTCCAGAGAACTGAGAGTAACACTGATGGAAGGAGCACATAATAGTACTTTGTATGGGAAATTCAACTCCTGTTATTATTAGAACAATTAGAAATATCTAAAAGCCTGAAGGAGTTAAAGATAAAATAGTTGTCTGAGGAAAAGAAGGACAAGCCAATGTCATAACGATGTTCCATATTGGAGGCTTTTTCTCTCATGAAATGCAAGGGAGAGAGAGAATTTTATAAACTAGTCTTCAACATAGCACATATATACTTCCTCTCCATTTCATATCAAATCTACTTGAAAGTTTTCAAACTCTTGCAAGGAAGCTTGGGAAATGTGATCATTTTACTTAACCCATTACTATCACTTACATAGAATATGACATTAAATTTGGTACAACACAGATCAACCTTCTCTGAAAGACACAGTTTAACAGTTGGTGAAGTGTGTTCCTTACACAAATTATGTGCACATTTGCACCCAAGTATGCATATACACGTAATTTGGCATTTGCAATTTTGAATACATCAGATGGAGTTTTCTTTCTAGTAAGTCAGTATTTATAGCCAAAACTAAATATGTACCCTTGAAGATAGAAGCTGTATGTCAAAAAAAAGAAAAAATAGTAAATTTTTAAGTTTTGCCATATATTTAAATCACTTGAGAATTTTGTTAAATACACAGTTACCAAGACCTAACTCTAGAGAGCCAAAACTATTGCAATATGATATATAATGTCACAGGTGTTACACTTTGACAAACATTTCCCTCAGCCATTCATTTATGAGCTGTGTCTGGCTGTTTCTTCCATGTCTGATGCTGAATATGGCCATCATGACAATGCTGATGGCCAATCTAAAACTTTCCCAGGTTGCTGAAGTAAACATCATTGATTTGTAATCCTATAATTAATCTCCAACTTTTTGCATTTTTGGCTTTGTTTTGGTGACACATTATACAGTCCTTCCCCAAGAAATATTGAAAAAGAGCATAAGACTATGAAATATAAAGTAGAAGTCTACTCTAGCCAGTTTATAGTCTTTTTATAATAATATACAGGTTTTACTGCCAAAAGTAAATTAATAGTTTGTTTGATAAATTAAATACTAGTAACTTACTCTGAGAAATACTGACAAAAGAGGGGAAAATTACCTTATAGACATAAGGGAGAGGTAATCACACATTGGGCTAACACCCATTAACAGATCACCAATATAGTTCATAACATAGATGAGTCCTTCTGTAACACAGTCTAATTTATGTTTCACAGTGTATCAGTAATATCACATATCTTAACTCTCCATTTTATTCTCACTTTGTTGCTGTTTCAACATTTCATTACATTTTAAGATACATTTATTTTACTCATTTTAATGTAAGAGTTATTCATAAGTTTAAACAACCAAAAGAATAGAATTTATTCACTTCTCAGGAATTTCCTTACTAGAAACACTAACAGAGGTATATTTTTGTTATGTTTTTGTATTAGTAAATCTTAAATATAAACTAAACTAAATGTATCTTTAAATTTTTATGTTTTTATTTCAGTAACTCAAAAGTAGCTTTTTCTCCAAGCTGGATTGATCATGGAATTATTTATTATGTATTAAAGTATTCACACCTTTAATATATGTTGTTTACACAAGAGAGCAGCTTCCTAAAACCATTCCTATATTTGCCACCTCTCTATTAGAAATTTTAATAGTTTTCTACTTTCTAAAAGAGAAATATTAAGCTGTTAGCTTTCCATTTATTACCATCCAGATTTAGAAACTGAATATAAAGCTTAAGCTTAGAAAAGTATAAGTTTTTCTAACCAGATAGTTCGATCCATTTCCAGGCATAGTTCATTTTGCCTTTTTTCAAAATTATTTTTATTGTGAAAATACTGTACAAAGGGGTTACAGTTACATGAGAAAGGTAATGAGTACATTTCTTATCCAACATTGTTGCCATCTACTTTGTTTTTCCCCTACCATCCCTTCCCTCCCACCTCCTCAGCTATACCCCACCCCCACCCAACCCCCACCTAAATTGTAAAGTTCATTTTTCGACATAGTATCTTGTACATCTCACTGTTGCAATGGGTCAACCTGTATCCCTATTTAAACAATTTGTTTTTCCCTTCCCCTCCCTAAATTACACCAACATCAAATACAGTGAAAACAGGGGTTCTACTATGGGGGGGGAGGAAGGGACATACAAAGCAACCAAAAAGTCACATGGTACCTTATAAGTACATTAGAAACAATAACAATGAATAAAAAACCACTTGTGTCCCTGTCTTGGGGTTCATTTCACTTAACATCATCTAATCTGAGCTTTTCTGCTTGTCCCAGACATATACTAGTTATTGCAAATAAGGGAAAACATGGGACCTATGTTTCTTTGGGCCTGCCTTACTTCACTTAATATAATTTTTTCAAGTCTTTTCATTTCCTAACAAATGGGGTGATGTCATTCTTTCTGATGGAGACATAGAATTTCATTTTGTATATATACCACATTTTCTTGATCCATTCATCTACTGAGGGCCATCTGGGTCGGTTCCATATCTTAGCTATGGTAAATAATGCTGCAATAAACATAGTTGTGCTGATAGCTTTAGTATGGTCTTGTTTGTGATCATTTGGGTAAATGCCCAAAAGTGGGACTGATGGGTCATAGGGGAGCTCTACGTGGAGTCTTTTGAGGAACCTCCATACTGCTTTCCAATGTGGTTGAACAAGTTTACACTCCCACCAACAATGCTGTAGGGTTCTCTTCTGGCCACAGCGTTCCAGCATTTGTTGTTATTAGAGTACTTGATTATAGCAATTCTAATTGGGGTGAGATGGAATCTCAAAATGTTGTTTTGATTTGAGTTTCTTTTATGGCTAGAGAGGTTGAGCATTACTTCATGTGTCTATTGGCCATTCTTGAAAACCCAGGAATGAACCCACAGACCTATAGCCACCTAATCTTTGATAAGGGAGCTAAAAAAAATAGAATGGATAAAAGGCAGGCTTTTCAGTAAATGGTGCTGGCAAAATTGGTTATTCACCTGAAGAAAACTAAAGCTAGATTCTTATATATCACCCTGCACCAGAATCAACTCCAAATGGATCAAAGACCTTGGAGTCAAAGCAGACACTCTGAAAACATTACAGGACAGAATAAGAGAAACCTTAGATCTCCTTGGCACAGGCCAAACTTTTCTTAATACAGACCCTGAAACCAACAAATAAAGAAAGGTTGGACAAATGGGATTGCATGAAGGTGCAGAGCTTCTGCATGGCAAAGGACATAGTTAGCAAGATCAATAGAAAGCCCACTGATTGGGAGAAGATCTTCACTAGCCATACAACAGACACGGGTCTCATAGCTAAAATATACTTGAAACTCAAAAAATTAAATTCCCCAGCAACAAGTCCTCAAAGAAACAACTGCCCAATAAATAAGTGGGTTAAAGACTTACAGAGAAATTCTCTGAAGAAAAAATAAGAATGGGCAATAGTCACATGAAGAAATGTTTTTTTTTAAGTTTTACTAGTGACATATTTGTTTCCACATTAATCTTATCATTATCAAATGTAGAAGTCCACCCATGCAGTGGTTTCCTTACTAAATTATTAATCATTCTTCAAAATAAATGGGATTTCAACTTCTTTGTTTCTGATTTGCTGATAGTTCTAAAATATTAGGTCTGCTTCTCTGTACCACTCATTCTTACCTGTATTCCTTTTTCTATTAATCTTTCTAAACATAGAATGTGGATTCTTCCTGTGGATTTTTCACCAGGCATGAACTAGATCCTAGGTTTGAGCCTCAATGTACTACCTAAAGCCATTTTACCTGCTCTTTTCAAATACACTGCCATTGATATCCAGCTAGCCAGCCTAGGATGATGGATGCACTGGGACTGTTGTACCTGCATCCTATCTGACTGTTGGGTCATCTCTTACTGCAAGTAGAAATCTCTGATGACAGAAACTTCTACCATTAATAACTCATTACTACAGGTTTCCATTTGGGTAGAAACACAGCTATCATGGATTCTGCTTTGAAGTTTGTGTCTTAAGGCAAGTGGGAGGGATGGGGTGGAATGTACTGGAAAAGTTAGTAAGTAGTAAGCTTTACTCAGACTTAAACAGTATTTTATGGCATAAGGCAGAGAAAATAGATGGCTTTATTTTTTACTTTTTTCATTGTAAAGATGCTGTATAGAGGGGTTGCCATTACATAAGTAAGGTAATGAGTACATTTCTGGTCAAGCATTGTTACCCCTACATGGCCTTTTAAAACAAAGATAAACAATGCTAAGTTTTAGAAGTAAAACTACCAAAAAAGTAGCTCAAAAATAACAAAAACAAATATTTATTGAGGACTAAGTACCCTAAAATAAGCACTTCTGAGCTCTTTATCTGCATTAAATCATGCACTAACCATAGCATCTAATGAGCTTGATTCCATTATATGGCACATGTTTTAATCAGGAGAGCTAGGATATATAAGAATCAGCTAACGTTAGAAAGAAAGCCAGGTGCAAAAATAAGAGTAATGACGGCTAGAATAACAAGATCAAACCAATCTTATAAAGAAAGCACATGCACATATTCTTCCCATCATACTCTCCTTTCTTTAGAGGTTTAGTGAGTTAAAATTTCCTTAGCTGAGTACAGTGTTGACCAATAAAGGTGCTTGATTTTGTATTTTTTTACCTAAAAAGAAGGCTCAGAAGTTATATATAGTGAACACCCATGTCATGAGATCTATGATTACAAGTATATAGTAAACTCCCCGGGTCTTCACACAAAGATGATAACATCAACACACTATAATGGATAATTAAAAAGATATTACACATTTACCTTGGAAAAAGTAAAAGCAGACACCCCAGTTTAGTTCAGATGTTATAAATAACTCAGGGTATAGACCCCCATTGGCTCTTTAACTCTTACTCTATGCATGTCACAGGATGCTTTCTTTTCCACTTTTTACTCCTTATTTTACATGATTAAATAAATATTTGCTGACCCCATACCTTGAGAGTAGGATTGGAATCTCTTCCAAATTTTTTTCTATCATTAAATTCAAAAGCCTTCAATCTGGGAGAAGGCAATTGGGCGGTAAGTTGTGGACACCATTCTCCTATATGGGTACTTCCTTTCTCAGACCTTACTTTAGTAACATATTAAAGACAAATAAATGGATGTACTAAGTTAAAAAATACAATCATAATACTCAATACATATCCTATAAAACTAAGAAAATTGAGGGAAGGGTTGGGTTGGGAGGAATGGGCAGCAATGATGAAAGTGGTGATGGTCAAGATGCATTGTACATATATACTGATTTATTCAATGGTAATGCTTTTGTAAATCTAGAGATAATAAAAATATAATTTAAAAATGTCAGAGACTCTGTGGTTACCAAGGAATAGAACTAAACTTTCATATAAATGTAGTTTGATTCCAGATATTGAGGCCATTAAATTGCTATGTTACCAATATTACATAAAAGCTTTATATGATATGGCTGTTTGAATTCAATGATTCTACCCTGTAGTGCTGATTGGTTTTCCATTGCTAATAGGGAAAATAAATCTTCAAAGGCTCAAAGAGGTAGTTACTTGCTCTAAGGTTTCACATCTCTTATATAAGTAGTAAAGCAAAACTTGGAATGAGACAGAGCAAGAAGGAACAAACTTGGTTTAATGTCATCCTGCTCAGAATAAACTACTCCTTCAAAAATATTAACCCATTCATGAAAGCAAAGCATGTAAGACATGACTACCTCTTTGTAAATTAATTAAATAATTATAATTCTTTTATTAAGTAGTTAGACAAGGGGATTTCAATTCCGGATATCAGGTTAGGAATACAAATGGAGAGATGTAGGGTAAGCAAACACAATCAGGATATTTATACTAAATAAAAATTGAACTTGAGGGTGGGGATGGAATAAGGAATGATGGAAAGAGTGACATTGATCAAGATCTCCTTAATTACCTCCTTTTTAGGACCTATATTCCTATCCTATTACATTTGAATTAAGCTTATAGTACATGAATTTAAGGAAATACTTTCAACCATTGCACACATAGATAGAGAAGGACGATGAAGGGCCAGAGGTAGTGGCACATGTCTATGACAGTTATGCAGAAAGAATAAGATTATGTCTACCCAGGGGGAAAAATGAGATATTATCTATAAAAAAGGACTTATAAGTCAGGTACCAGTGCCTCAGACCTGAAATCCTAACTATTCAGGATCCTGAGATTTGAGGATCAGGATTCAAAGCCAGCCCAAGCAGGAAACTCATGAGACTCTCATCCTCATTAACTGCCAAAAATGTCAGAACTGTGGCTTAAGTAGTAGAGCACTAACCTTGAATAGAAAAGTTCAAGGACAGTAACCAATGCACATGCAGGTACACACACACACACACACACATACACACACACACACACACACACACAAACCAATCTAAAGTTAGAGACCTGGAGGCCTGGCAGAACTATTACAGTGCTTGCCAAGCAAGCTCAGGACAGGATTTAAGTCCTAATACTGTCAAAAGAATGAAAGGGAAAGCAAAAGGAAGTGGGAAAGGAAAATATAGGGAAGAGCTTTGATAATATTCAAATTACTTGCATACAAAATTATCTGTGATTGATAGGTCATTTGAAGGAAGATAAGTGAAAGTTATGGGACATTGGTTCTATATTGTTAATCATTCTACAGGGTAGGAATTTTAATTCTAACTATAGATCAAGAAACTAGGGTTCAGAAAATTAAATTATTTTCCCAAAGTCATATATTCAGAAAGCAGCAGAGCCAAAATTTAATACAAGTGTGTCATAGTCACATTTTATCATCTTCAACTAAAAATATAGTAAGTTAGATACTTTAGATACATATCACATATGGCACCCAAACTATTAAATAAACCAAAAATACTTATAGAATCTCCATTCCAAAATTATTATACTATATCTATTACATTTAAATGCTGTGAGTTATCTGAAAGAAAGAAAATGTAGGCAATGTTATGCAATTATATCAAACATTTCTTACTACTTAGTAGTAAGAAACCATCACAGTTAATGAGCACAAAGCATACATTATTTCCTCTTAGAATTGTTCTTATGCTGGGTGCTGGTGGCCCACGCCTGTAATCCTAGCTACTCAGGAGGCTGAGATCTGAGGATCACGGTTCAAAGCCAGCCCGGGCAGGAGAAACTGTGAGACTCCCATCTCCAATAAACCACCAGAAAACCGGAAGTGGTGCTGTAGCTCAAGTGGTAGAGCGCTCGCCTTGAGCTGAAGAGCTGAGGGACAGCACCCAGGCCCAGAGTTCAAGCCCCACGACCGACAAAAAAAAAAAAAAAGAATTGTTCTTACAATGACCACTGTCATCATTTTCTTTCCTCATCTTCACAGCAAGATGATCAGCCCAATTGCTTCTACCATGTATAAACTTTTCTACTTCTGAGGCTTATTTATGATTTTTTCTATCATCTGACAGTCTACTTAGAGAAATAGTAATTTTACTTTGCATTCTAAATGCATTTAATGAATAGCTTTTAAGAACCAATTGGGAACCTCTCAATTTGTTGATTTTTGTTGTTGTTGTTTGTTTTTTTGTTTTTTTTATAGGAAAAGATCCAATTTGATATCTCTCTTTAGACTTTCCCATTACTATCCACTATAGAGCCTAGAGCCACAGTGTTATTCAACACGTGCTCAGTAAACATAGACATCCTGGAATAGCTGAAATGGCATTGCTAATGACATTCCATTCTGAGTACAACAAGCCTTATCAAATTTTCTTCTCTCTGAAATGCTTGCATCATCTATGCCACTGATGTGGCTCAGCTAATTGCAGCTTTGGATTGTTAGTCTCTCTGCATAGCACTTAACTCTGTTTTGTGACATGAGTTTTCATAAAGTTTAATGGGTTAACCTTATTAAATTCCTCCATAGCATGCTTCTGCTCAGACAGTTTGAATGTTGGTTTGCTTCCAAGTTTATGAGTTTGACCCTCATACAATCTTCTCCTTCACTTTCCCTTTTCTTTTTCTCTCTTATTTGTGCTACTAAGCAAAAGACATTTGCCTAACAAGAGCCATCAAAGTAACTAAAAAAATATGGCAACTGAAGAAAGATTTGCTCCTTCTTTATATAATTGAAGGCCCCCTTTAAAGGGGAAGTATATGTGTATATATAATATTAATGTAACAATGTATAAATATGGTAACACAACTATGTGCATGTCCACACAGAATATGTATGCACTCATACCACATATTTGCTTATTTGTTCAGATTAAGCATGCTGCGATATAATCTAGTTTGGATATTTTGCAATCTTAAAATCAATTATTTACTTGAATAAACACTTGGAATAGCCAGATATTATATATCATACTTTATAAACACTGTTTTAATATATTCTTTCAGCAGCAATATGAGTTTGATTATCCATACTTTATCCAAATTATTTCTGTTATCAATTAATGGGTTTCAACCTGTAACTGAACCTCAGTGCAGCTGAATTTGATTCACTGAAGACAAAATTCAACACTTGATCTTCTATTTGTTCTCTCTTTATTGTTCTCTCTCTCAACCTTACTTATTGATTTGTTTCTTTTACTACCAAGGAAAGCACGCTGCTCATTTAATCTTGGTTCTCAATCTTTTGACCTTTCAAATCTTCTTAAAATCTGCTGCATTCACTTCTAAGAACTGAGTTCTAGAAATTGGAGGTTGAAGATAGGTTAAGGAAGATGGAAATATGCAATTCATCTGAACAGGAACCATTTCTACAGGAGTGGATCCAGCTGCATACACACACACACACACACACACACACACACATATATATATACACACACATATACATACATATATATATGTATATGTATATATATACATATATATGTATGTATGTATGTATATATATATGTATGTTTTTTATTTTGAAAATACTCTACAGAGGGGTTAGTTACATGAGCAAGGTAATGAGTACGTGTCTTACCAAGCATTGTTGCCTCCTTCTTTGTTTTTCCCCTAGGATCCCTTCCCTCCCACCTCCTCATGTACACCTGCCTCACCCCTCCAACCCCCACCCTTCCCCCCACACCCTCCCTCTCCTAAATTGTAAACTTCGTTGTTCAACAGAGTCTTGTACATCTTGTTATTACAATGGGTCAACCTGTATCCCTATCAAAACATCTTGTTTTTTTTTCTTCCCTCCCAAAATTGGACCGACACCAAATATAGTGAAAACAGGGGTTATACCATGGGGGAGGAACATACAGGCAACAAAAAAATCACATAAGACCTTATAAATACATTAGAAACAATAGAAATAAAGAAAAGACCACTTGCGTCCCTATCTTGAGGTTCATTAAGCTTAACATCATCTTATCTGGTCATATTTACATAGCTTTTGACCTTTTCACTGCCCCATTTATTAGGAAATGGAAAGATGAGGAAACATTTATATTAAATTTAGTAAGCCAAGGTCCCCAAAACATAGGTCCAATGGTTTCCCTTACTTGCAATAACTAGTATATGTCTGGGACAACAAGCTACATTTCTGCGCTCTAGCACTGAGGAAAGGAAGGTGTTTGAGAACCCATAGCCACACCCCACCTTACTTTGTGATGAAGATGCTTATGAGAGAAAAGAGTAATTAGTAAGAGTTGAGCCCAGCCCACAACCATCTCAACTGAACTCTGATTGCAGCAGCAACCAGCAACCTACATCACACAGAAACAACAACTAGCTCCAGGGTTAGTACCCCACAGGGAACAGTGTATCCCTCAAGGGAGATTAGAGCTGGTGGGAACCCCAAGATCCTGACCCAGATTCCTACCCCAACATTGGGACTACAGGACCCACTAAAGCTGGGAAGTGTTCAAGAGCTCCACCAGACCATGGAGCCCACCCAGCCAGCCAGCTAGAGTAAGAGTTCCCCTGGAAGGGAGCTTAAATATCCAATCCAGGAACAGCACCCCTGGGTCACAACAACCCTACTCCAGGCTGTGTAACCCAGGCAGGATACACAGCAGCACAGGTCCAACAGGCTTGCCCCAGGTAGGGGGTCGGGACTAGGCCTGGGGACCCAGTGCCTGAGCAACACAGCCAACTCCTCCTAACTGAAGTCAGAAGCTGAGCATATGCCTCAGCAAAGGGGGGGAAACAGGGATCTGCACCCCTTGGGAATCAGACCTGTAACAACAAAAGACCTGGGTGTCCAGGGCAAAAGAACCAGAAGTCCAAACCCCACCAGAACCTGACCCATATATCCCAGGCTGGGAATTGGACAACTCAGGTCACCAGCAACTGATAATAGTCAGCATCTCAGGTTGGTAAGGTGGCTCAGTGGTAGAGTGCTAGTCTTGTGTGCATGAGGCCCTGGATCTGATTCCTAAACACCACATAAGCAGAAAGGACCAGAAGTGGTGCTGTGGCTCAAAGGTAGGGCAACAACCTTGAGTTGAAGAGCTGCAGGCCCAGAGTTCAGACCCACAACTGGCAAAAAAAGAATAAAAAACAAAAAGCAAAAAACAAAAAACCGTCAGGCGCCCATAGCAGACTCCAGCAACTGGGAGAGTACATCCAGTACATTCTAACTCACCAAGAGCACCTGTAGGAGTAAACAGGAGCAGTCTAGGCTGCTCAACCATTCTAAAGGCAGGAACTGCCAGTGATCTACAGCAGAGAGCTGAGAACCCTACGTGGGTCAGATCAGCAGCTGGAGGTTGGCCCCCAATAGAACCAAGACCAGGTACAGACTCTCTCTGACAGCACAGAAACAACAACCAAGCAAAGACAGACACCTACTGACTAAAACAAAATTTCAGATTAGCCTTCAATAATCCCTGGATCCCCATGTGAAAATCACAGAGAAAAATTACAAGGTTTATCAACACCCAGGATAGCAAGCTACCCCCAGAAGCCAGCAGCCACCCAGGGGAGCGCCCCAGGGGGAGTAAAGCAGGAATGGAAGACAAAAACTATATCTAAGAGATGCTAGATGCAATGATTCAAGAATTAAAGTGAGAAATAGACCAGAAATTTAAAGAACACAGGGATGAAATATTGAAAGAGATACAGGGTACAAAACAGGAGGTAAATGCAAAAATAGAGGGAGTACAAACCTCACTAAGAGGTGAAATTAGTACAAAAATAGAGGCAGCACACACCTCTCTAAGAGGTGAGATTAGTACAAAACTAGAGACAGTACACACCTCACTAAGAGATGAAATTAGTACAAAAATAGACGCAGTACACACCTCACTAAGAGGTGATATAAGTACGTTGAGAAACAACATCAAATCCATACATGAGTCCATTTCTTCCATGCAAACCACAATGGAAGCCATAGTTAACAGTGAACAAAATGGAATGTAGAGTGTCAGATACAGAAGACAGAATACACAAACTGGGCCAAAAAAAATCACAGATATGGAAAAATCACTTAAATTATGCCAAAGGGAAATTCAAGAGCAAGTGGATAGTGCCAAGAAATTTAACCTTCGTATAATTGGAGTGGAAGAAGGTGAGGAATATTAAAGCAAGGGAATGCAACATTTATTCAACAAGATTATCAGTGAAAATTTCCCCCATCTTAGAATATCTTACCTAAATAACAGAAGTATATAAAACACCTAAAAAGAAGGATCCCAGGAGAAACAATTCTAGACACATTATACTAAAAATGATAGATCTGAATAATAAGGAAACAATCTTGCATGCAACAAAAATGAAGAAGGAGTTATACTACAACGGGAAAAAATAGAATCACTGCAGATCTTTCCACATAGAAACTGAATGCAAATAAGGCCTGGGAAAGTACCATACGAGCCCTGAGAAAAAAATAACTGCCAACCCAGACTGATATACCCGACAAAGCTAGCATTCACATTCAATGGAGAAATGAACATTTTTAATAGTAAAGAAAAACTAAATGAATACATAAACATTAAAACAGCATTACAAAGAATACTAAGAGGGGGAACACAACCTGAAGAAAGCAACCAGGAATGGGGACCCTCCCCAGACAGGCATTAATAGAAGTCTAACTGAGCAAGCACAAGAGGAAAGGAAAGAAGAAAAACTTAGGAAAACATGGAATGACAGGGACCACAAAGGATCTCTCTTTAGTATCTCTTAATATTGATGTGATTAATTCACCAATCAAAAGAAAAAGAACTGCAGATTGGATCAGAAAACATGACCCACCCATCTGTTGCCTTCAGGAGACCCACATCTCAGCCAAACATACAAACAAACTCAGAGTGAAGAGCTGGAAAAGGATCTACCAATAAAATGCCCCCAGTAAGAAAGCAGGAGTAGCTATCCTGATATTTGATAAATTAACTTTTCATTAAAATCAATACAAAAAGACAAGGAAGGACACTACATATTAATACAGGGAACAATCTAAGAGGAGGATATTATCATTATCAACTTATATTCCCTAAACATTGAAGCACCCAAATATGTTAAGCAAATACTCTCAAACTTACAGAATAAAATAGATCCCAATACAATAATACTAGTAGATTTTAACACCCCTTCTCACCAAACCACAGGTCTACCAACCAGAGGATTGGCAAAAATGCTACTGAATTGTGAGGCCATACTTCAAGCAGAACTAACTGACATCTACCGAGTTTTTCACACTAAAACAACACAGTACACATTTTTCTCAGCAGCTCATGGAACTTTCTCCAAAATAGACCATATCATAGTTCATGCAAAGAACTTAAGCAAATACAAGGGGATTGACATAATCCCCTGTATCCTATCTGACCACAGTGGAATCAAGCTAGTTCTCAATAACAAAGCATACCACCGAAATTATTCAAATTCATGAAAATTGAACAGCACTTTCTAAACACCTGAGTAACAGAGAAATTAAAGAAGAAATTAAAAAGTTCCTACAATTAAATGAAAATGAAGATACATCACAAAGAAACTTGCGGGCCACAGCAAAAGCAGTCCTAAGGGACAAATTTATTGCCCTCAGTACCCACATCAAGAAAATAGAGACAGACCAAGTAAATAATCTCATGTTGCAATTAAAACAGCCAGAAAAACTTGAAAAAATGGAACCTAAAGTTACTAGACGGAGCCAGATAGTCAATCTAAGAGCAGAAAGTAATGAAATAGAGAATAGGAAAATCATAGGTAAAATTAATAAAACAAAAAGATGGTTCTTCGAAAAAATAAATAAAATTGACAGACCATTGGCAAGATTTATTAAGAAAAGAAGAGAAGAAACCCAAGTTAATCGGATCAAGGATACCATGGGAAAAATCACAAGAACCCAAGGTATCCAAACAATTATAAATTATACTCTCTAAAGAAAGAAAACCTAGCAGAAATGGATGCATTTCTAGAGAAATACAAGTTTCCCAAACTGAGCAAAGAAGAAGTAAATGAACTGAATAAGCAAATATCTTACAACGAGATACAAGAAGCAATCAGAAGTCTTCCAACAAGGAAAAGCCCAGGACCAGATGGATTCAAAACAGAATTCTATAAGACCTTTAAAGAAGAACTAATACCCATACTCCTCAAGCTCTTTAGACAAACAGAGAAGGAGGGAGCTATCCCAAATTCATTCTATGATGCCAATATCACACTCATCCCCAAATCAGGCAAAGACCCAAGCAAAAAAGAGAATTACAGACCAATATCCTTGATGAACACAGATGCAAAGATCCTTAAGAAAATTCTAGCTAACAGAATCCAGAAACACATAAAAGAACATACACTATGACCAGGTAGGCTTCATCCCAGAGATGCAGGGATAGTTTAACATACGTAAGTCAATAAATGTTATCCAACACATCAACAGAGCCAAGGTCAAGAATCACATGATTATCTCCATAGATGCAGAAAAGGCCTTTGATAAAATACAATATTTATTCATGTTAAAAGCTCTGGAGAAAATAGGAATAGAAGGAACATTCCTTAAAACAATAAAAGCCATATACGACAGACCAATAACCAATATTATACTTAATGGGGAAAAACTACAACCAATTCTCCTAAAATCAGGAACAAGGCAAGGATGCCCACTGTCTCCACTCCTCTTCAATATAGTCCTGGAACCCTTAGCCAGGGCAATAAGGCAAGAAAAATACATTAAAGGGATCCACATAGGAAAAGAAGAAGTTAAACTATCCCTTTTTGCAGATGACATGATACTATACCTTCACGATCCCAAAAACTCCATCCCCAAACTCTTAGAAATCATAAATCACTTCGGCAAAGTAGCAGGATACAAAATCAACCCACAAAAATCAGTCGCCTTCCTGTACACTGACAATATACAAGCAGAGAGGGAAATAAAGGAAGCTACCCCATTCACAATAACCTCCCCCAAAATAAAATATTTAAGAATTAACCCAACCAAAGATGTAAAAGAACTATTTAATGA
>NW_012267342.1:7050452-7088467 GCF_000151885.1 Dipodomys ordii
TCTATACACAATGGAATATTATGCAGCCATTAGAAATGACAAAATAATGGCATTTGCAGGGAAATGGATGGAGCTAGAAGAAATCATGTTGAGCGAGGTAAGCCAAGTGCAAAGAGACAAATGGCACATGGTCTCCCTGATAAGTGGATGTTAAATCCAAAATTTTAGGTGATACAACAAAATTAACAGGACTTAAGAAACAAAGGACTATTTAAATAATTTGTTTTTTCCCTGGACCCATTGCAACAACGAGATGTGCAAGTCGATATGTTGAAAAATGAACTTTACAATTTTGGAGGGGAGGGTGGGGGTTGGTGGGGGGAGTTGGGAAGGGATAGGAAGGGGAAACAAAGGAGGAGGTAACAATGCTTGATAAGAAATGTACTCATTATCTTGCCCATGTAATTGTAACTCCTCTGTACAGTGTTTTCACAATAAAAAATAATAATAAATAAAAAAGAAAAAGAAGCAAAAGACTTCCACTCATCTGGTCAAATCACTACTAAATAACCCCCATGCTGCTGATCACATATATGGTATATATGTGCACACCAGAGGAAAACCAGGAGGACAACAGAGAACTAGAGGGACTCAGGGGAAAACACACAGCAGGACCCATCAACTGCATTAGACATTGACCAAAATGAACTAAGCAACTCAATGGCAGCAATGGGAGGGAGGGAACTATTGGGAAAGAGGGAACAGCAGATGCTATGCAAAACAAAAGAAATGTACATATCACCCAATGTGGAAGAAATCACTGTATTGCAAAGCTCATATAATTCATAAATGTTATAGACCATGACAGACAATTTGTCCTATGAAAGTTAGAATGTGTTTGTGACTTTAACTAAGCTTCACTATCTCACAATACTGTGAAATTTGGGAAATTATGTAACTACTTAATCACAATAAAAATTTGAAAAAAAAATAACAGTTGAGAGCAAGATAGAATTCCTCCCTATTTAAACCTTAGGTACTTAACAGCCTTTCCTTGTTCATTTTATTTGAAAAGATTAAAAAAATACTTGGTGTTTCAACTACACTTTTTGTGTTTTTTATTAAGCTTAATAGTATTCTTTTTACCATCAAAATTAATTTTCTGTTATTGTTTAGTTACACTGATTTTGTGAATTCTGTTCTGTGAATCTCAGCAACAAGCATATTCTACAGGTGGCCAGGTTGTTCAACATCCCTGACATTCAGATTAGACATTATTACTTAGAACACCTTATCAAGCATAGAGATTGAGATGAAATGAAGAATGTTTTTACTATATTTTAATTTTGATGGAATTTAATCTACAATATTTTGTCTTATCAATAAATTGTGGCTTCATAAAGATCACTGAATATCATTTTAAAAAAAGCCAGACATCATACAGACTTTAGAACCTAAGGAAATGAGGCCAGCTAGCAGTTTAGCATTAGGTAATAATATAGTTTAAGATTTGCAAAATGGAAAGCACTCAAGTTAAACTTGATTAGATTATATTATTGTACAGAAATATTAGCCATAAACTCCATGAGTTAACTGTGTTGTCTATAGCAATAGATATAAAAAACACATTCAAATTACTGTGTTATGCAATGTATGTGGATTCCTCCATTATCCCTCCCATGCCTAGTCAGCAAACTCAATTCTGCAAGCTTAATTAGCAGGTAACACTAGGGGAGAGAGAGAAACCACATCTGTCATTCTTCTGATACTTGGAAACATCTGTCTGTAGGAGGATCATAAGGCAATCTTGTTTTTCAGATGAACTAAGCCTGGGTGGAAAATGTGTTCTGCTGATATGATAGTGCCAATTTAATCAATTAGATATGCAAGGATGTAAAAGGCATGATTCTCAACAATTTTGCTCACAATTTAATTGCTGGTGGCTCAAATCTGTAAGCCTATCTACTCAGGAAGCTGAGATCTGAAGATGACAGTTTGCAGTCAGCCCAAGTAGAAAAATCCATGAGATTATTGTGATTGAGTTCCAACCTCAAGTAAAAAATGCAAATTCCTAGACCCTAAGTGCAAGTCCCAATACTGCAATGTGTGCATGGCACATGCATATGCACATGCACATACACAAACACACACAATATCTCAAACTGTGCTGAATGATAGAATTTCAAATGATGGAATGATAAAGCAGTGTCATTGGAATAATAGAATTTTGGTCAAGGCAGATTGCTATTTAAACTGTAGGGCAAGCAAAGTTTATACAATTGTTTGTTTTTCCACTTATTTTCATTCCAAATTTTATTATTTTATTTTTTAAAAATTATCTTTAGTTATTCAAAGGAGTTGCAATTTAACAAAGCAGTTTATCCATACAATACAACATGATCTACGTCACCCATTTCAACATTTTCACCATCCCTTTCTCCCCCCTTTTTCCTCATTCATCTTAATTTTTTGTTTTTTGTATTTTTTTTAGTGATATGGTTGTAAAAAATGGACATCAGCAGTAGGGGATTGTATGTGGTAACTTTGAAAAAACCTGCATATGAAAACATAAAGTAATGAAATTGTGTAAATCTCAATATGTCTTGAGTAAAGAATATGCTCTTCAATCACATGCAAAAAATTGAATAGGAAGAATTTTCCCTAATAGTAAGTCTGAATTTGTGAATGAAAAAAGCCAGTGTTGAAATATCAACTATATTTTGATGTGCAATTGGCATTCATATAAAACATCAACACATTTGTCATTTATATTCCTACTCATCACGAATTCCTCTAAAATAATGCTAATTTATACAGATTAACTATCTCCTATTTCAATAGTTTTTAAATTTATTGATGATTCAAGTTTCTTTTTCTCCTAGTTTCAGTTCTTAAGTTAACTCAAAGGAATTGATGCCTTTCTATAATATACAAAGAGGTTATAATTTTAGAAAACTGTTGTTTTTTTTGTTTGTTTTATTTTTATTTTTTGTGAACATACAGTACAGAGGTGTTACAATTACATGGGCAAGATAATGAGTACATTTCTTGTCAAGCATTGCAGCCTCCTCCTTTGTTTACCCTTCACATCCCTTCCCAGCCTCTCCCCCGCCCCCTTCCCCCACCAAAGTTGTAAAGTTCATTTTCAACATGACAACTTGTACTTCTCATTGTTGCAACAGGTCCACGTGTATCCTTAAACGACTTGTTTTTCCCCATCTCCTCCACAAATTATACCGACATCAAGTATAGTGAAAGCAGTTTTTAGTCTATATGTTTCATAACTAGAGGCCACCTGCAATTTTTCTCATTTTTAATAACTATAAACTTGTGTAATTATCTGTGAATTTCCTTGTATCTTCATAATTTAAAAAAAACTTTTATATGCTCTTACATTTTATGTTTTAGGGCATGTTAACCTTTATCTAAAACTTCTGCAAACAAGACTTTGAAAAAACATTTTAAAAAGTTGTTTTTACTCCATCAAGTCTGGTGTAGCACTCACCAGCCTCTCAATCACTCCTGAGGAAAGGGAGAAATATTTTGCTGTGGTACTATCCAAAAAGCTTTACTCATGAGAGCTAATTAAAATTATAACCTGCCATGCATGTTCCCCTTAGATTACTGTCATATGATTTGGTTGCTCATGACGTTCCAATGCCAAATCAATGCTGTCAGAGGAAATCTGCTAATTAGAATGAGAAACTGGCTAATTTACAATCAGAAAGCTGTTGACTTAAAAACATAAATGTCAAGTATCAATGGTGATGAGAAACTGATATAAAAATACACTAAAACTCTAGAATGATTATTTTATGACCATGTAATAATAGTAACAAATGTAATGTTATAGAGAAGTAAGCCAGGAAATTGGCAACAGAATTATTGCCAACTGGCTACATCAATGGCTATCTCACATATGCACAATGATTATATTCAAAATCAATATATTTCCACATGCTTATTTGTTTGGCTAATCTTACTATCGCTCATCTCATTTCTTTTCATGAAAGATAAGACTTGGAAAAACTAAAAGACTGGTTGGATGACACACACTGTGCACATGGCTGTATTAAACTAGGATGCATTTTTAGGGCTCGGTTCTTAGAATTCATTTTTTTCAACAGCCAGTCTATCAACAACATACATTAATAAAAATTTGTGCAGTGATTTTATGTCTCAAAAATTGACAGATAAAAATGGTTCAAACTCATGTTGTTAAGCAAATTTCAAAAGCAAACCATAAACACGCATTCATACACACACGCACACACACACTCACATATACATGTATCAGTCAAAATATAAACAAGTCAAGATAAAATAATAGTGTGCCATAATGTCTAACTAAACTTATCAAAACAAACATTTAGCAGGGTGCCGATGGCTCATGCCTGTAATCCTAGCTGCTCAAGCATCTGAGATCTGGGGATCATGGTTCAAAGCCAGCCTGGGCAAGAAAAGCCATGACACTCTTATCTCCAGTAAACCACCAGAAAACCAGAAGTGGTGCTGTGGTGCAAGTGGTAGAACACTAGTCTTGAGCTGAATTGCTGAGAGACAGTGCCCAGGCCCAAAGTTCAACCCATGACAGAATAAAAAAATCAAAATAACATTCAAAGTCTCATAATATATAGTTAATAAAATTTAAGATTTTGAAATATACTAATTACATAAAAAATAAGGAAAATCAAACACTAAGAACTAAGTGGCCAAGTACAATCTACAAATGACACCACTGCAATGAGATTCTAACAGTTTGCTTTATCTAGCAAGAATTTTAATTCAGTTACAAATACATTTCAAATGAACGAAAAAGTTGAATTTTTCAGTAAAGAAAGTGAAAAGATAAAGAAAATCAGGTATTAATAAATAAATGAAAAAGATAGTAACTATAATGAAAACTCCAGTCAACAGGATCAGCAGCAAACTGAGGAAATGAACAACCATTGCAATCTAAGTACAAGTAGAGATTACCCAGTGAGAACATGGACACAGAAAGAAATGGAGCAAAATCCCATGGCTCTGAGGAATTCATCAAATTATCTATATTATTTGCCTTTGAAATCAAAGGAAGAGAGGAAGGACTAAACAGAACTTGAAAAAAATCTTTGAACAATAAAATATGAAAATATTCCATTTTTTTCTAAGTACATAATCCTATTGAATCAAGAATGAAAAATCCCCAAATGTGATGAACCTGAAGAAACACATTCTAAGACGTCATAATCAAACTTCTGAAAACTAAAGACAGAAATAAAATTTCAGTAGTGATGAGAAAATAAATGACAATTTACTTATGAGGAGAAGCAATTCAAATGACAGTGGATTGTCACCTTAACAATGGAGGCCAGAATGAAGCATACTTGTCAATAGCTCAAAAAAAGAGAGAGAGAGAGAGAGAGAAACTGCAAGCATACAATTCTATATTGGGCAACATTCATTGGCAGGTATGAAAGAGAAATAATGGCATTCTCAAGGAAAATGTAAAACTTGTAAAAGAGTGGCTAAATTAAATTTTGAAGCCAAAATTATAGGTTTTCCTTGTCTGGAAATTTATTAATTTGCAAGTTGAGGCAAAAGTGACATCATTATTGAATTATTGAATGAAGTTCTCAATGAACATAGAGAAATATTTAAGACACATATTATCAGGAAGAAAAGTTAAGAAGATATAAGTAAAGAGACACCACTTTCCTCTGCTTGAATTGATCAAAGTCACCTGTAATAGAATATGATAAAGCGTGTACAGAGTAGACCCTTAGTATCCATGGGTTTGTGGTTTAAAGAATACAACTGAGGAAAAATTTGCAAGTTCTCTGAATGCATAGGGTTCAGTATGAATATGAGAATGCTCCACTTACTTTTCTAATAATATTACCCCACTCTGCTAAAGGCAGACCACCTTCAAACAGTGTACAATTTTCTCTCTTAAAGGAAAAATATTTTATTTTGCTTACTTTTTGGGTATTACTTGCTTTTTTGGAAAGCATATTTTTTTTTTCACAAAACAAGGAGCAACTGAAATAAAACTGATTATAATGTGGTGAATTCTCTGTAAGAACTGTGTTGTTTAAAATGAGCATCCAGAATATAATATTTTTGTTTTTGAAATTGTTTGATATTTCCTTTTCTATATTATTATTTTCTGCATTGGGTCAGAATTGTGTGTAGTAAACCTATGAAGAAAACAGGCTTACTATACATTAGGTGGTTACTTTCATGTTTCGATTTGACTGGCAAATTCAGATGTGCATTTGAGTCAGTGTACTAAATAAAATACAATTCACCTATGCCAGTATTGGAGGGGATTAGCTATTGTATTAGAGCCTCAAAAGGGAATCACTCTTCTGCTTACAGATATTAGAGCTCCCGGTTCTCAGGCCTTTGAGATCCATTACTGAAACCAATGGAACATCCCATTATCAGACCTTTTGCCATGGACTAGAAGTTATACCAACAGCTTTTCTGATTGTTAGAGCTATGGCTTAGGACTGAATTTCACCGTGGGCATTTTTTATTCTTAAGCTTGCAGAGAACATATTATGAGAGGTCTCTGCTCTTGTAAGTGTATGAACCAATTGTCATAATAAATCTCATTTACCTAATTGTCTTTTGGTCCATCTATCTGTATATTATTGGTTCATTTATTTCTCTAAATAGGCTAATAGATAATGAAACATCTAAAGAAACAACTAAAAGTGCTAAGAGATAACACTTGAAAATACTAATGTTTAGTGTAAATGGATAAAAATATTCAAAGTACTCAAGAGAAAGAAATAGACTTGAAAAACATGGAACAAACAAAGCAGAAAGTAAAATAACAAATCTTAATGTATCAGTATTAGGATAAATATAAATGCTAAAATATATTTATTAAAATGTTACGAATTGGCAGAATAGACATGAAAGAAAATTCTATATACAAAGACATGTCAAATAATGCAAGCCAATGTAGATATACACCTTCATTCTCCAACACTGAGGAATAATATGCAGAGAACATATGCCCTTTAGAATCATTTATATATAATTTTGAAATGGCAATTATACATATAAAGATCATGATATGGTAGTCAATGAATATGAACAGCTGGGAGAACAGTATCTGACTATAAAGCATTAAATCTGATCTTTTTGTTTTGTTGGATTTGGGTTTTGTGAGATAGGGTCTTGCTAAGTATCCCTTGCTGGTCTCAAACTTGTGATCTTCTTGCTTCAGCCTCCTGAATTTTGGGATTACAGGCATATACTAATTTCCCAGTAAGTTATTGTGATTAGAAACATCTTTGTGGTAATGTAAGTAATGTATCTTGATTGAAATGATGGTTGCACAATTTAGACATATAATAACAAGATGTTGTGGTACACATACACACACACACACACACACACACACACACATTACCAATGTCAATTCTGGATTTTAATACAAACTATACATAACAAGTACCAGGAAACCAAAGTGATATGTAGGAACCTACCATACTACCATTGTGAAATACTGTAAATATTTCAAAATAAAGCATTAACAAATAATAGTACAGTAAACATGTTTTTAAATGCAAATAACTATTTTCTGTTATTTTGAAGAATTAGAGTGAATTATCACATAGCACAGTAATATTAGCAAAAACCCTGAAAATTTTGAATATAATTAATCTGAAACATTGTTGATTTAAAAAACTGATTATTAAATAAGAGTGATGCTGATTAGAGAAAACTATAATATTTAAAATATCTAAACGGTTACTTAAAGGTTGCTGAATAATCTCAATCTAATTCTAAAGGACCTTCCCCAAACATCCTTTATGTATCTAGTTTCTTTAAAGAATCTCCCTTTCTAAATGAAAGAAAATTTTTGATGTCTTTTTGGGGAAATTTCACTTATCAAACACTAAAAACAAATAGACTGATATCTAAGTGATTACACTACCAAAACTAACTTGCTAAAATGTTTCATTCAGAACTGACAGAACAATGCTTACACTCAGTATGCCCTTCTGTATACAAATTGCTAACTCTAGTTTCTTCTTGCTTTCAGTTTCTTGGTAGAGCCAGTGAGCAATTTTATTTAGGGATTTGGGAAGTAAAGATCAGATCTTGTTTTGTGTTTTTAGCCTTTTCATAAAATGCTGCCTAACCTGCTTCATCTCAAATTCTTGTTCATTTTATTACTGTCCGGTTAATTGAAAGAACATGTAATGGAGTGGCATTAAATTCAGAGCTGTCCATAAAATTTCTTGTCTGTATGCTCTGGATTCTACCTTCATTGAGGCAAGTCAGTATAGCACACTGAAACATGTTGATACAATTGAAACATTTGGATATGGCATGTGTAGTATTAAAAGGTTTTATTTTTAATTAAATATGTGTATTAAAATAATAAAAATTCAGAAGCTAAAAACTATAAAGTATACGTGTGAATATAACATTATTAAATCAGCAATGTAACAACAATGTTATAATAATTACATGCCTTTAACAACTAAAAATAAATTCATTTTATTTTACTTCAAGTTATTAAAAAGCTTGACCTATTCTGGATGCCAATGGCTCATGTCTATAATCCTAGCTACTCAAGAGGCTGAGATCTGAGGACCATGGTTAGAAGCCAGACAAGGCAGAAAAGTCTATGAGACTTTTATCTTCAATTAACCACTGGAAGTGGTGCTGTGGCTCATAGTGATAGAGCTCTAGCCTTGAGCAAAAGAGCTCAGGGATAGAACCCAGGTCCTTAGTTTAAGCCAAAGCACCAACCAAAAACAAAATTAAAAAATCATAGCCTATTTTAAAATGAGTGATAATATTTATTAAATCTGTTCAAGTATGCACTTTATTCATTTGCTGAACCCGTTGAGTGAAGTCAAGTCTAGAACCTCATAATCTAGCCAGAAAGAGTAAAATAGCCTCTCTGGGATGCTAGATACATAGGGCTGTTTGCAACAGTTTTGTAGATGTTCTCCTTCCTTAACCACTGCACTGCACCTTCATAGAAGCATAGCCATCACTGTGTGTCTTGTAAAAGTGATCCAAAGATTTTATCAGCTTCCCCGCATCCCAAACACAAAGACCTGCTTTGAAGCATTGGTTTCTATATACTGTGGGAATTCAAAGAAAAGAGAAATATGACTATCCATTTCTAAAAGCAATCAATTAGGATATGGAGTGTTAATCATGATAAATTTATTTTTTCTGGGTGATTAAATCTCTTGATAAAGCAGATAATGAAACCATATTTCTGAACTGCCAAAACCTAAAAACATATTTTCCCCTTCCAAAACTGCTTTTAATATTAGATTTTTTAAAAATAATTTAACAATTCAAGGTTTGGACATCTCAAAAACATTAGATGAAGATATCTGTTAGGGGCTGGGAAGGTGGCTCAGTGATAGAATGCTTGCCTTTGCATGCATGAGGCCCTGGGTTTGATTCCTCAGCATCACATAAGCAGAAAGAGCTGGAAGTGGCACTGTGGCTCAAGTGGTAGAGCACTAGCCTTGAGCTGAAGAGCTGTGGGACAGCGCCCAGGCCCAGAGTTCAGGCCCTATGAATGGCAAAAAATAAAAATAAATAAATGTTAGAGGTGATCCTACCTATCCTCACTTACCTATCCTCACTTAATTGTTTCTATTAGTTTTTCCTCTTTTGTACTTAGCACACTTTTGTTGTACATTTCCCAGAATAACAGGTTAAAAGACTCTTGCCTCAAACTAATTTTCCATTTCAGTGCTCTTCTCTCTCTGTTTGAAATATTCTTTAAAAATCATAGGTAATCATACATTTCAAGTGGCTCATTTTTAGTTTTGCAGAACTTAAGAAGTAGAAGAAAACCAGTTTGGAAAAATATGAGAAAGTGAAGCCTACAATAAATTAATATTTACTGCTGCTTAATTTATTAAACATGTATGGGTTTCATATAATTTTAGACAAAGAAATACTTCTACCCTCCAAGAAGCAGAATTTTTCTATAAAAATATCATGCAATATGATTTTAACCAACTATTATTTGATTTTCAATCTATACTTAAACAATTAAAGGGCCTATATGTGTCACCACAAAAGAACCAAAATTATTAGAATGTATACTTTTATAGTATTTAATTTGCCCAATAATACTCCAGAGAAACTGATTCTTCCAATTCCGGTTCTTAATTCTGCATTTACATAATTTTCTTTAAAAATTGTTGAAACTTTTCATCTCTCTTACCTCCTACCAATGAAGCATATAACAAAAAATTTGGAACTTTTTATGGAGGGTTTGATATCAGCTCCATTATCAAAGAACCTTTATTTCTCATGTACAGTAGCAAGTTTATCCTTTCATTTGAACTTAATATAACATTATTAAGATATCTGAAGATATTCTCTGTAACTAAGATTTCAAATTTTGAAATAACTGACTCACCTTATTTCTATACTGAATTCTTTTTTTATATAGTTGGGAATCCATTAAACTTGAGGTTTTTTTTTTCTGGGTCCAGTCATGGGGCTGAACTCTGGGCCTGGGTGCTGACCCTCAGCTCTTCAGCTCAAGGCTAGTGCTCAAGTCATAGTGCCACTTTCAGCTTTTTTGTTTTGTGGTGCTGAGGAATCGAATCCAGGGCCTCATGCATGCAAGGTAAGCACTCTGCCACTGAGCCACCTTCCCAGCCCTCTATACTGAATTCTAACGAAGGCCTTTCCTGGATAATTTGTCTTCAAAAAAAAAAAAGGAATTTCATTGTGATAATTTCACATGAGCAAACCTATTCCCTAGTATTGCACAGCAAATTCAATGATGCATTTATTCTAATGGGGAAAGGGCCATTTGTTTGGCAGCATCTCAACTTAATCTTGAAATTTCCTTTATTCTCTGAAGCTTAAACTTTAAAATTTCCTTTAATGTGGGATGCTAAATCACATTGGGATGCAGAAAATTAAAATCTTCAGCACATTGGTATGTGCAGCATATCATACCATTAAATATTTATTTGCCACTATCAAATTCAAATTCCAAATATTGTGGAATTAGATTCTACTGCTTCCCAGGACAGTATTAAAAACAAAGTAAAACAATTAACACCTGAGATAGCACATTTACCTCTCGTTCATGAGACTCACAAATTTAAAATACAAGTTGTTGTTTGGACCAGAGCCTCCTTAAGCAATTGATTTAGTCTCTCAAGCGGTTTAAATTCCTACAATAAACAATCTTTTATCACTGCAATCAGCAGCTTTGCTTGTATACCATACATTTGTGAAAATATTCTAATAGTCAAATATTGTGTTTCCTAATTACAGAATGATTCCTAATCTCTCTCTCTGGAACTTAAATATTTGTGTTGCTATCTGACTCTCTCATATCTGGCAGAAACATTTTCTTCTGGAACACAAAATTATTAGATGATCATTATAATAGGAATCTGCTTTAATTCAGAATTAAAGTGTAATAATACTGGTAAGAATATAGATAGCTTTATAAAGTATTACTTTGTTTAAAAACAAGCAAACTTCTTCTGGAAGCCTAATTAAGGACAAATATTATGAGATAAAGAGTTATTTGCCATAATCCCGTACTTCTAATGATACTTTTGTGGTTAGCAAATATCTATAACAGTAACAATGAAAGTTGTATTGAAATGAAACGTTTATTTTTCCAAACAAACATTCAAAGCCTTCCCTTCTGGGATAACTGGTCCATCTGTATGTTCTGTGTCAAATCTTCTCCGTCTGCCAAGCTTGAAATTTGCCAACACTCATTCAGAATATGATGCACCAATTGCTTTCATTTGCTTTGACTCTGTATGATGGTGCTTCATTTTGGAACATTGCTCGCGCTTGGGAATTGAGTATGTTCTGAAAGAGGGTGGGCATGTGTGACATAATCAGGGTGAGGCTCACAGATTTGGAAAGAATGGTGAGAGTAGAAATTGCACCTTCAACTTCTACCATCTATTGAAATACATAGATGATTAAATAAACCAGATTGCCTTTCATCCATCATTTATTTAGTGATTCAGTTAACAAAATGATAACCACTCACCTTGGTGCTGAAAGTACCAACTCAATACATTCCTTTAAGATGCATAAACTTTAGTGTAAGACCATATCAAATACTGAGCTTCAAAACAATGATTAGGAATTACAACTTCCTATATATTTTAATTTCCTGTAATGCATTCATTCATTCACTGAAAGGAATTTATTATACTTACACATGGGTATTTAGGATGTCTTTTTCCCTTTCTTGTTGGCAGTTTTCAAGAGTAGGAACAGAATGGGCTAGGAATGCAACATCCTGAGATAGGAAGAACAATAGGAACATCTCACCCTCTCTACAGATCCCACATAGAAGTAAGATATCTTTCAGTTGGCTAGCCTAGCATGTCATGTGTTTCTGAAGCATGGACCTACAGAGTACTCTATACCGTAGTGCCTCTTGTAGTCCCTATTTGCAGTGCAAATGGGATACATGTAGGTATGACTCCACTGCCCACAAGCAAACATTGCTGAGCCTCAGGGTTCATGATAATTTCTCATGATTTTGCTTTCACCTGATGCTGATCTGTAAGCTGTAAGCACATTTCTTGTAACATGTTACATACCTACTTCATTCAGACAAATTTTAAATTGTATAATGAACATACTTCACACCATTGTCTTCTTGTTGTACATTCAGGCTATCCATTCATATCCAAATTTAAGGCTGATATCAGAGCACTGGGTTTCCTTATTTATAGTGTTACCATTTTCCATAGCATTCTAAAATTCTCTTTGGTTATTACTACTATCTATTCACACCCAAAGCTGGTAACAGAAAACTAGCTCTAGTCAGTTACATGTACTGCTCAACAGAGAGCAAAATGGGCATAAAGTCACAAAAGCCCTGGAGTCACAATGGATCTCTGATGTCCCAATGGCAGTGTGGGGGTATAATGGTCACAAAATCACAATAGGGGTGTAACATCACAATGGATCTGTGATGTTATAATGGCAATGTGACACCACAATGGTCATGATGTCACAATGGGCATATGAGGTCACAATGGAACTGTGGTGTAACAATAACAATATAAGGACACAATAGTCATGAGTTTGCAATGGGGATGTGAGGTCACACTGGGGCATATGAGGACACAATGATTCTGTGATGCCAAAATGGCAATGTGAGGTCACAGTGGTCATGAGGTCACAATGGGGATATGAGGTTACAATGTCTCTGTTATGCCACAATGACGATATGAGAGCACATAGGTCATGAGTTTACAATGGGAATATAAATTCACAAGGGCTTTGTGAAGGCACAAAGGCATGAAGTCAAATGGATAGGAGACCACAATGGGCCAGTGATGTCACAATGGCAAAGTGAGAGCAAATGGGCAAGAAATCAAAATGGGAATGTGACATCACTATGGCTCTGTGATGGCACAATGGCCACAATGGTCATGAGGTTACACCAGGGGAATATGAGATCATAATGGGTCTGTGAAGTCACATGATGATATGACAGCACAGTGATCAAAATGTCACAATGAAGATATGAGGTCATAATGAGTCTGTGAGTTTACAATTGCAGTGTGAAAGCAAAATAGGCATGAAGTCACAATGAATATGAGTTCACAATGGGTCTGTGATGTCAAAATGGAGATATGAGGCCTCAGTGGTTACAAAGTCACCATGGTCTGTGAGGTCACAATGAGGATATGTGATCACCCTGGCAATCAATATGAGGGCACAATGCTCATGAGGCACTGTGAGGATATGAGGGCACAATGGGGATATGCTATTACATGCATGTGTGATATATAATTACACTATGAAGTCCCACTGGTCATGAGGTCATGTGTCTGTGATATCAAATGAGATGTACAAGACATTGGGGGGGGAATGTGTGAAAAGGGGAGTGGGGGGGAGAGGGGAAGGGATGGGAAGGGGAAACAAAGGAGTAGGCAACAATGCTTGATAAGAACTGTACTCATTACCTTGCTCATGTAATTGTAACCCCTCTGTATGGTATTTTCACAATAAAAAATGGCATTATGAGCAATGGATCACAATGGGAATGTGAGGACACTATTGATCTGGGATGTCACAATGCTAATGTAAGTTCAACATGAGTATAAAGTCACAAAAGGTATAAGGCCACATGGATCTGTGATGTCACATTGGTGATATGAAATCACAGTTGCTAGGGGGTCACAATAGGATGTGAGGTCATAATTTTAAAATGTGAGATTGCAATTGTTATGAAGTCCTAATGAAAATGTGAGGCCACAATGGGTCTGTGAAGTTACAATCAGTATATTAGACATATGGTTATGAGTATACAATAAGGTGTGAGGCCACAATTGAGATGTGAGGGGTACAATGGATATGTGAACTTACAATGGTCATGAGGTTACAATAGAGACATTGGGCCACAATGTGTGATGTCACAATGACAATGTGAGGGCAAAATGGACATACATTCACATTGGAAATGAATGCTCACAGTGGAATATTAGGTCATGATGGGTCTATTATATCACAATGGTGATATGAAGGCATAATGGTCATGAGATCATACTGGCAATATGATGTCACACTGCATCTGTGATGTCAAAATGGAGAAGTGAAGGCACAATGGACACCTTTGTGATATCACAAAGGTGATATGAGGTCACAATAATTCTGTGAGTATAAAAGAGTCATATGAGGGCACTGTGATCATGAGATCATGATGGAAGTGAGGTCAGTACATATCTGTGATGTCACAATGGCAATGTCAGGGAAAAGTGGGCATGAACTCACAGTATGTATGAGGTTATAATGGGTCCTTGATGTCACAGTGACCATATAGGGTCACACTGTTTATGAGATCACAAAGTGTGATGAACATCATAATGGTTTCTGATGTCACAAAGGCAATGTGAGATCACAATGTCCCTAAGGTCACAATGTTCCGTGATATCAGAATGACTGTATGAAGGCCAAATGTTCAAGAAGTCACAATCAGGATGTGAGATCCCAATGGATCTGTGATGTCCTATGGTGATATGAGACCACAATTGTCATGAGGACACATTAGTTCAAAATATATCTATGAACATAGTATGGTGATGTGAGAAAAAAGTTGGCATAAAGTCATAATGAGTATGAGATCACATGAAGTCACAATGAGTATGAGATGTCACAATGGCAATATGAGGTAACAATGCAATTTGGGGTAACAATGGAAATGTGTGGGCAAAATGGCAATATGGGGTCACAATGGTCATGAAGCACCAATAGGGATATGAGGTCAGAATGTGTCTGTGATATCACAATGGCATTATGAAGACACAATTGTTATGAGTTCATAATGAAGATGTGAGGTCACTAAGGGTTTGTGATGTCACAGAAGCAATGTGGGAGCAAACTGGACAAAATTGTGTGTAAGATCACAATTGTTTGGTATGTCACAGTGGTGATATGTGAACATAATGATTATGAGATTGTACTAGGAATATGAGGTCACAATTAGGTACATGAGGTCACAATGGATCTGTGATTTCAAAATGATGATATGAGGGTACAATGTACATGAGATCAGAATGGGGATATAAAGTTACAATGGGGATATTAGGTGAAAATAATACTGTGAATCAAAATGGTCATATGAAACACAATGATAATGAGATCACAAAGTGAGGTCATCATTTGTCTGTGATGTTACAATGGCAAAGTGATGGCAAAAATGGGCATGAATTCACAGTGTATGAGGTCACAAAGGGGATATAGGCATGCAATGCTTATGAGGTCACAAAGGGAATGTGACATCACAATTGGTCTGTGATGTCACAATGGCAATGTGAGGTCACAGCAGTCAGGAGGTCACAATGATCTATGATATCAAAATGGCAATATGAAGTTAGAATGGTCAAGAGGTCACACAATGAGCATGTAAGGTCACAATGAGACTTTTACTGAATATATCTGTATATATCTATATAAATATAGTAGATAGACAGACAGATAGATATTTTTGGTGAATCGTGGGGCCTGAACTCTGGGCCTGGGCACTGTCTCTCAGCTCTTCAGCTCAAAGCAAGCACTCTACCACTTGAGCCACAGCCCCACTTCTGGCTTTTCTCCTTATGTAGTGCTGAAGAATCGAATCCAGGGCCTCATGCATGCAAGACAAGCACTTTACCACTGAGCCACCTTCCCAGCTCATTACTGAATGTATTTTTGTTGTTACTAAAAAGGTGATGTACAGAGGGTTTACAATTTCAAGAATCAGGTAATGAGTATATTTTCTTCCATCACTCTCTTCCAGTTTTCCCTACTGCACCCCACCCACAAAATTGTATAGTTCATTTTCCACATAATGTCTACTGAGTGCCACTTCTCTATATGTTTACCATTTTTCCTTTTATTTCTGTCCTCTCCTTCCCCATCTTTTAAAGAAAGAAAAATGAACAAACAAGAAAAAAGAAAAGAAAATATAAAACTCATTTCCATTTCCAAAGGTACAGAGGCATTGTGCCCTTGTGTTCCTCCCTACAGAATAACTAAGAGTATCCTTCTTTGGTCTCATTGTTTGTGAATGTCTAGAGACCTGTATAACTAATCATGTGCCAGTGTATTTTAGATTTAACTTTCGCATATGAGAGAAAACATGAGCCATTTGTCTCTCCAAGCTTGGCTTATTTCACTAAATATGATCTGTTCCACAATGGCAATATGAGGTTAGAATGGTCAAGAGGTCAAAAGGAGGATGTGAGGTCACAATGGGATTGTTCAGTCACAAGGGCAATGTGAGGGCCAAACAGGCATGAAGTCACAATGGGTAAGGAGTCACAATGGGCGTGTGGTGTCACAATGGCAATATGAGAGCACAATGATCATGCAATCACAATGAGGGAATGAGGTCAAAAATGTATCTGTGAAGTCACAATAGCACTGTGAGGGCAAAATTAGCATACAGTCACAATAGGTCACAATGAGGTGTCACAAAGCAATTGGAAATCAAGGGAAAATCTCAATGTGCAGTCATCATGGTCATGAGGTCACAATGAGCTCTATTCTCACTTCCCCAATCACATTGTGATGTCACAATGGTCATGAATTTAGAATGGAGATATGAGGGCACATTGAGTCTTTGAATTTGCAATGTTGAAATGAGGGTACAATGATCATAAGGTTATGAAAAGGATAACAGGTCACAATGGGCCTGTGATGTCACAATGGCAATGTGAGGTCACAATGGTCATGAGTTCACAATGGGGATGTGAAGTCACAATGGGTCTGTAATATCACAATATCACAATGGACATAATGTTCTTTGTTTTTCACATTTTTCATTCCATGTTATTGCTTGTGTTTACAGTTAATATTTGTCTTTCTTTCCTGGAATCTAAAGCTCTCGTCAACAGGAGGACTTAGTGACATTGGTTTACTAATATATTCCAAAAGTCTAGGTAATCCTAGAGATTACACAACTCAAGATGCTCAACACATATGTGAGAGAAGAACAATACCTGCAAGTAATCCACTATGTACATGAACAATATTTAAACTAAATTTTACAAAGATGAGAAGGGAAGGCTCTATTCTCATTTCCCAGGAAGCAAATATTTGGTTAATGTAGGCATCAATAATATTTTTCTATTAATATTTTATTTTACATGTTTAACTTTCAGTAGTTGTACAAAGAGGTTTTAATTTAATGTGTCAAATTGTATTGATAAAATTAAAGAAAAATTAAGTAAGAATTCCAGACACCTTAGAAAACTGTACCTCTGTTTTATCTGGAGAGTTGATAATGTGTCTTTAACATTTGGACAGTTTGTTTACACTTTTATTTAACTTTAATACTATGAATTAGCATCACTTTCAGAATAGCAAAAATAGAGATCTAAGTTTTTTTTTTTTTTTTCTGGGTACTCAAGGCCTGGGCTCCTATTGTTTAGGTTTTTTTTTTTTTTGCTCAAGGCTAACACTCTGAAACTTGAGCCACATCTCCATTTCAAGCTTAATGGTGATTAATTGGAGGTAAAAGTCTCATTGCCTTTCCTGTCTGGGCTGGCTTCCCACTCGAATCTTCAAATCTCAGTCTCCTGAGTAGCTAGGGTTATAGGCATAGCCACCAGCATTAGACCCTAAAGTATTTACTTTGAAATGAAAAATTCTTCATAAATAAATATCCCTATGTTATTTGATATGACTATATTGAAAGAAAAACATGATTTTCAGTGCCATAATTTTACCTTAAAGATTAACTTGATTAGTTAATTAATAGTGACTTCTCAAATGAACTTATTTTTAACGATAGGTTCTATGAAACAAAAGTAGAAAAGATTCCTTAAATGGTAAAAGCAGACAAGTCTAGACATTTCAGGCCCCAGAAAAGTTCCTAAGTGGTAATTGTTGTTTTGTTTTGTTTTAATATACTTACTATGTAATAAGTTATATTGTGGTCCACCATTACTTACCAATAAGGGTGAACTCACACAATTTTAATAACAGGTTGAAAGTATCTATACCATCATTACCTAAAGGAGTCATAATAACTATGATCAAAACAAGTCATCCAACAACTAGAAACAACCAGATTTACATATTATCTCATCTTGATGAAGCTATATGAAATAAAGCAAATAAATAACTATTTTGACTCAAGAGTTATGAATCTCTATAAGCCATTGAGAACCATCTGTGAAGCAGGCATAGGAATAACTCATATGTTTGTACAGATGGAATTAAATGTGTGTATTTATATGAGGTGCTACAACAGCACCAGAAGTAATGCAAGAGCTTATACCCCACTTTAGTGTTATAAATACATAATATATAAGCACAACTACTTTAAATTTTTATTTGGGGCTTCTTGTAACTAAAAACTTTTATTTAAAATAGTTATTAATCATAATTGTTTTGCTGGCATGTATTAAAGATATTTTACCAGGGATTCCTTCATCCAATGAAGCTAAGTCAAATTTAAACGGAAGAAACTGAGGCTTATACTGATTTACGTTGCCAAGACCACACACCTATTTTTTAACAAGAGAGACTGAATTTAATCCAGCCACACTGCCAATACTCAAAAGTCTGAATTCCACAATACAGTGGCTCCTGAAACAGTTTAGTATCAAACTAAAAGGATGGTCTGGAATTTCTCCACTAACATGCATCTGTAAGCATGGACCAGGAAAACTTCAGGAGTGATGGAGACAGGTGGGGGACATTTGTACATGGCATAAACAGGGGCAAAAGAACCTACACTATCAATGACTAAGCCATGTCAGATTAGCATTCTGTGGCCCCTGACTTTTCTCAATTTTCTGCTTACTTTGCCTGTTCCCTTTCTACCTCTCAGGCAGACCTTATATAGAGCTTTTGTTACACTTTCTTCCCTTCTATACAACTTCTTGCTAACCTCCAGAGCAAGCCTGTTAAGCCTTTGCTGTTTTATCTAAATACTCAAATTCTTCTCCTCTTTACTGTCATCAACCTGACACCATTTCTATGACAATCTCCACCTGGCCCAGGCAAACTTTCCTTTAGATCCTAGTTCCAATATTATGCCATTTCATTCACACACACACATAAAAAGTGATATATTGAAAGGTGATGTACAGGGATCAGGGAGCAATATTCCAACAGTGAAGCCAGGTAGGAGAAAGTGTAGAACTTTCCTGGTACCCGAAAAACTTGAATCCTATATGTTGCTTTCTTCCAGCACATGAAAAAGCAATTAATTCTTACATCCAAAACTGGCTAATTTGAGTTTTGTTCTGCATTTGCCATGTATGGGATGGTATAAGAGTCTTTGGAATATATTACAGAGAGCTCATTCCTTTCTTCATAGGACTGAGTTTTGAAGAATCAGCCAGTTATATTTTCTTCTAATAAAATCATAGGATAATTCCTGAGCTCCCAGCAAACTTTACAGATATTTGTGTATCATTCTTCATTGAAATTCCTTTGATTTTTTTTATGGTAACAGCCGACCATGCCTTAAATTGTGAGTTCCTGAGATTAAAATAAAAATGTTTTCAAAGAAAAATAATTCAGGTAAAAGTTTATTTCAGTCAGCATTAAATATAATTTTGAAAACTGAAGTACTTTTCTCACTATCTCTCTTTCTCATTATCCTATTTGTATATAGATTTATCTTTCATCTTTTATCAGTAGCTAAAGAAAATTATTTTTACAGTTTCTGCTTTTACACTCTACTATTATATATGCAAGCAAAAGTATATTATGACAAATATATTATTACATAAATAATATTATGTATTATTGTTAAAGTAATTAAAACATGTTTTACGATCCCTATGCTATTGATTGCATTTGTGTATAATATATAAGATTTATTATATAAGTACATACCATACACCATTTGATTGGTAACAATATTATATATAAGTAACAATGTAAGTTTATTAACCTCATTAATCATGTATTACCATTAATATATGTTCATAAATGTATGACATAGTTTCTTTATCTAAGAATAAAATAGCCAGACAATGTAAAAGTTTAATGAATAAAATATAATATAGTAATATTTTGTAAGCAATATATAGTATATTATTATATGTACTATATTGTTTAATAAATATTACATAATCCTATATTATTCATATTATTTAACACTATTTTATTATAAATGTGATTATAATAAATCATTTGTAATAATTTTAATAATGGTACACTATATTTTTCAGTAATCTTTATGGATAGCCCAATTTCTTTCAAAAATGTTACATCGATTTTGGCTGTATGTATTCAGAAAATTTTAGAAATCCATATTATTATGATACATTACAAGGGGAATATACTAAATAATAGTATAGCTCTATGGTTGACACTTACCCAGCATCCTGAGAATATAAACCAAAAGAAAACAAAACAAACACAAACATAAACAAAACAAACCCCAGCATTCTTTATCTTCTCCATTGTAGTCTTCCAGGAGACAGCATTAGTGTAATAGTTATTTCAAAGACTAAAGACCATATGAGTCATCAAAGACAATTTCTAAGGTCTGTATGAAAAACCAGGCTACTATATTTTTACTCTATTTCAACCATCACATTTCCTCAAATTGCATACCATTCAAGACAAAACAAAGATTTTGGAAGCAAACAATATTAAGATACAGGAAGAAAAGAGGTAGGCTTAACATATATTTAACTGTCTTTTAAAATTAAAAGTCCAAGAATATGGGAAATAAATGTGAAAGAGAGAATGGCCATGACACTGGAAACATAAAGAGAAATCAGAACTACATAAGTAATTCAATGAAATAAACCACCGTCAGACCTATTGTGATAAAACTGTAGAATTACAAACTCATTAGCAATTTACAACCAAGTAAAAACAAAGGAATAAAGTGTAAGCATAAAGGAAATTTAATACAGATGACCTAGGAAAATCAGCAACTACTGCTGTGGGGAATAACGGACAACTCTGAGCCATATGCACACAAAATTATCATTGATGACTGTGTGCACAACACAGATAGTATAGACAAATGCCCTATTGTTATAGAGCAGGTAAAAAGAAAATGCCCATAGAACAAAATTTTGAGATGCAAGCAGAAATAATGAGGAAAGAAAATTATAGGTACCTTTTTGGATCTATAAATAAAAGAATAAAAAACAAAATTATTCAAACATAAACATGACTAATTTGAGTCATAATACTGCAATTTCCATGTTATGTTGTAAAGTAATGGAAGTAGCATATACAAGTAATAAAAAGTTCAAATGATAAAAGAATAATTGGAGGAAACATTTTCAAAAATAAATATTAAAAGTACAAAGAGCATACAACTATTTAATAGCTGACTCAAATCCAAATTATAAATGATCAAAACAACCACACTTAAATTATACAGTTTTTAAACAAGAGAACTTGTTAAAGAAATAAAATATATTATTTAAAATTATTTAAATGATTCTGATAAGAAACAACTCTAAAATGTAATGGAAAGGAAACTGAACTGAAAAGTTCTGGAAAAAAATTATTTTAGGCACATTTTACTCAACAAACAGACCAGAAGGCTATATGTATATATATAATTAAACTAGATGGCTTCACTAAATTTTCACAAAAGATTTAATTAGCCAGATAGACATAAGAAGTTTAAACATATTACTTAATATTTATCCATAAATCATATTAAAATAACTAACAATTACTAGAAAGAGGAGACAAAAATTTAGGAATCCTCTTTCAGAAATTGAAAGATCAATGCATTAAAAATTGAATAAAATGAATAAGCTTTGTTATCAGTGTTACATAGAATGCTACATAAAACAAATAGATTTTTAACCCTCAAATAAAACATTTTTTAAAATATCTGTTTATTACTAGTGTAACAAACTTTACTAAAATATATGCATTTAACTTGTTAAATATATAAATGACCAATAACCAGTTTATAGGACATCATCCATAGATAATGAGTATAGTAAAAATAATGAAATTAAATAGTATTTCTTCTAATCTTTAGGTATAAAATGAATATACCAAGGTGAGCTGCATTCTTTATAATAACTCTAAAAAGTAAAAGAAAATACAAGATAATATATTCACTCATTGGGACAAGACCATTTCTAAACAAAATGCAAAAATAGTGAATGCATATTCATAAATTATCCAAAAATGTATATTTATCCCCTTAGTTTACTGTCCTATCAGTAAATTAAAGCTTTTTTTTTTTTTTTTGGTTCCGGTCGTGGGGCCTGAACGCTGTCCCTCAGATCTTCAGCTCAAGGCTAGCGCTCTACCACTTGAGCCACAGCGTCACTTCCGGCTTTTTTCTTTTTGCTTATGTGGTGCTGAGGAATCGAACCCAGGGCCTCAGGAATGCAAGGCAAGCACTCTACCACTGAGCCAACTTCCAAACCCTAAAGCTTTGATATATTTGATAAGTGATTTTTAATTCAATGTACTTAAAAACTTAAAGTGACAAATTGCTCATAACTTTTCAGTTTTAAACCACTTGGTATGTTATAGAAAATTTTTATTTAATATTAGGAGAGAAAAATATAATATTGGTATCTGTGTAGTGAAATAATATTTATTTTATTTTTTTTAAATTTTTGTCCACGCATGTGATATTCAGGTAAGAGGTAGGTTTATTCATCAATTTGGTTGGCACCAGGCCATGTTGGCCCTCCACGTGGCTGGGAAAGGCCTGGGAAAGAGAGAGAGCTGGGAAAGAGTGAGAGCTGGGAAAGGGAGAGAGCTGGGAAAGAGAGAGAAAAGAGCTAGAAAAGAGAGGAAAGAGCTGGGAAAGAGAGAGCTGGGAAAGAGAGAGCTAGAAAGAGCTGGAAAAGAGAGCTGGGAAAGAGTTGGGAAAGGGAGAGAACTGGGAAAGAGAAAGAAAAGAGCTAGAAAAGAGAGGAAAGAGCTGGGAAAGAGAGAGCTGGGAAAGAGCTAGAAAGAGCTGGGAAAGAGAGCTGGGAAAGAGTTGGGAAAGGGAGAGAACTGGGAAAGAGAGAGAAAAGAGCTAGAAAAGAGCAGAGAGTGATGAAATAATATTTATAACTCATAAGATAGGTTTGATTTTTGAATCAGTAAATATCAACAAAATATTCATGTACTATTATATATCATAATCCATTATTAGAGGAACTAATATTTATTATATATCATCAGTAATTTTATATAGTTACATATTGTAAAACATTATATATTATTTATAATAGCAATAACTATATTAAGAGTGAAAACATAATCAATATTAGGCATGATGAATACAATGATTATGATAGTAGTAAATGTAGATGCAATATGTATTTTACTAGGTCCAATATATTTAATATATACTAATATTATTTAATATATAGTGTAGACTTCATATGCATTTTTATCCAACTATAAAAAGGAGTAAAAAGAGCTTATTTTTTCCTCAGAATAGGACTATTACAAGCAGTATCCTGTGTCCTGTTGAATATCCAAATAGTATTTGAGAATCGCTTTTCTTTTTTCTTAGAAAGATGCTTTAGATCATCTCCTACTTTCCAGGGACCACAATTAATTACCTCTTATTAATGAATTACCTCTCCATTAAGTTCTTTCTTTCCTGAGAAAGATATTTAGAACCCAAGATAAGGTATCCATTCCTCCTCGGATGATCCCATTACAGAGTTCCTTCAGTTGACCGGGCTAGACAAAAAATTTTAAATGATTTAGATGCACAAGGGAGGTGTCATTTAACAAAGCAAAATATGAATACAATGCATGTTGATCAATATCACCCTCTTCAACATTCTTATCACTTTAGTCCCTTCCCTTACTTTATTAATTTTGTGGTATATACAATAAATTCTTGACTGCAGTCACGCACCTTTCCCTTCTTCATTTGTCTCTCTGTACTCATTTCTACATGTTTACATGTATCCATTTCCTGGTGTTGATTTTGTTGGGCTTTAACTTTAGACTTCCAAAAGATTATACTATTTGAGCTCTCCAAGAAATCTATTGTATTTCAGTTCATTCAATTCCATACAACCCAACATTTTTTATTAGAAGATTTATAGATCCATTCTACTTACCACAAATGAGAGGAACTATGCAACCTTTGTTTCCCTGGATTTGAATTACTTCACTTAATATATTTTCCCCCAAATCTTTCCATCTCCTCATGATTGGTAAAATATTCTATTTATAAGATGATTTCTTTGTTACTTTGTATGTCCCTCCTCCATGGTATAACCTCTGCTTTCACTGTATTTGATGTTGGTATAATTTGTGGAGGGGAAGGGAAAAAACAAAATGTTTAAATAGGGATATAGGTGGACCCATAGAAACAATAAGATGTACAAGATGCTATGTTGAAGAATGAACTTTATAATTTAGGCAGAGGTGGGGAGTGGGGGGGTGTAGTTGAGGAGGTGGTAGGGATGGGATGGTAGGGGAAAAACAAAGGAGGAAGGAACAATGCTGGATAAAAAATGTACTCATTACCTTATGCATGTAACTGTAACCCCTCTGTACAGTATTTTCACTATAAAAAACTTATTTTAAAAAAGATTTGCAGTTAATTTGTGTGTGTGTGTGTGTGTGTGTGTGTGTGTGTGTGTGTGTGTGTGTGTTGGGGCTTAACTCAGGGCCTGAGCATTATCCTTGAGCTTTTTTTGCACAAGGCTAATGATCTACCATTTTGTGCCACAGCTCCACTTCTAGGTTTTGTTTATTTATTTTTGTTTTGTTTTGTTTGGTAATTCAGTGGCGATAAGAGTGTCAGACTTTTCTGTCCAGAGCTGGCTTTGAACCATGATGCTCAGACCTCAGCCTTCTGAGTAGCTAGGATTACAGGACAAGTGTGCAGCTGAAGTTAGTGTTAATGGGAGAAACAAGCCTAGGAATTTTTAGCCTATTCAAAAAAGATTTATGTATGTGTATTTATGTATGAATATTTGTTTATATTAAGTAATACACATATTCTGTGATGAATGGATATTAAAGGAGTCCCCTTAGGTAAATTAATGCCTAATGCCTAATCCTCCTGTTCACAAATAAGATGGAACATAAGGAAACCAAATATCCCTCATATTCTGAGCTTCAAATAACTCCTTCAAAACCACCAAAATGTCTGGAACCAATATCTACCAAATCAATAAGCCCAACTTCATAGGAAGCATTTCTAAAAATTCTCATTCTGTCCACTTACATGTATAGTCACAATATTAGATGCTGCTAATGCGCAATAAACCATGGTAGTTGTTTTCAAATTATTTACAAACCTAAAATTCATATCACTTTAACTTCATACATTTTTAAGAGTATTGATAAATGGCAAGCACTGATATATTTGACACTTTTTTCTACAATACTAGAGGCAGACTTACTTTTTCTCAATCTATGCTCTGTCCTTGACATTGTTTTAATTATTAGACATGGTAGTTATAGATTCAAACTTCTGGCACTACCAGTGATCGTCTATCCTATGGCCAAATCAAGCTGAATAACCAAGGTTTTGTTCCAATTTTTAAAACCTCCACATGCATTTCATTAGAAATACTTTTCATATTTTTTTTCAGTTTTGGGGCTTGAATTCTGGGCCTGGGCACTGGGCCTGAGCTCTTCAGCTCAGGGCTAGCGCTCTACCACTTGAGCCACAGGGTTACTTCCAGTTTTCAGGTGGTTTATTGGAGATAAGTGTCTCACAGACTTTCCTGCTGGAGCTGGCTTTGAACCGCAATCCTCAGACCTCAGCCTCCTTAGTAGGTAAGATTAAAGGCATGAGTCACCGGCGCCTGACTTTTCATGGTTCTTGTGTACTACAAAAAGTTAGTAGAGAACCTGGCACCAGTGAATCATGCCTGTAATTTTAACTAGTCAGGAGGCTGAGATTTGAGGATCATGGTACAAAGCCCAAGTAGGTAGGAAAGACTGTGAGACTCTTTTCTCCTATTAAACATCTGAAAACTGGAGTACAGCTGCGGCTTAAAGTGGTAGAGTGCCTGGAGAAGAAAAGCTCAGGGACATCATCCAGGCCCTAAGTTCAAGCCCCATGACTGATGGGAAAAAAATTAGTAAGAAAAAGATGATATTCAGTAATAATATGAGTGCATATAGACACTACTCAGTTTTATTTCTCAACTTCTTTCTTTGGCAGTTATTTGCCATATCTTATAATGATGTAATAGAGTGAGCTCAGAAAAATCTCCATCTACATTTCATGTATTATTCATATTAATTTAAAAGCCTTCAAACGGTTAGTTCCAAAGAGGAAAATTTTATGCTCCCCTTTAAATTCTATTAACATAGCCAAGAGCTAAGGACTTAAGTTGTGTTGAACAGAACCTAAAGAAAATTCAAATAGTAAATGCCTCATTTCCTTACTGAAAGCTTTACTATAATATTTTAGAACTCAGAGCCCATTACTGATTGCCTCATTTCAAAATGCATGAAGAGGTGCCAGTGTTTACTTATAAAATTGCTCTGAAAATATAGTGAGTAAAAATCCTGACCAAAAATAGTGTTAAATGATTATAATATATATAAGAAATTTCCAAATTGTAACTACTTAACTTTTGTAACACAACTTGGAAAATTTTTCTGGATGCAAACATGATGATTATTTGATGGGTAAATAGTAGTACAAAGGGATTTAAATCAACATGCTAGTTTCTAAGCACAGTACATTTTAATTAATGTCATTTCTTCATTATTCTCCTTCATATCTTCCAATCCCACCCATCCCCTCAATTTGCCTAGTTTCAATTTCACATATGGACATTGAATATTGGGATTTTATGTGAAGAATGAGCTGACTGCTTCATTTAGCTAAGTCCCATTTTTTCCTGAATCAAACTATGATTAAACATATATTGTGTATCTTATATTTACTGAGGATACTTACTTATGAGGATGGTTTGTGGGTTCAAAAACATGTCACTTAGTATCTATCCTTGGCAAAAGATGATAGAAGTTCTAGACAAATAACACATAAAAGAAACTAAGTTTAACTCCAAAGCAACTTGATTCTATGTTACATATTATTTAAACTATTTCCCTCTTCTCTGATTTAGTTGTGCTGAAAAAATCTCCACCTTTATTCTATCAGAATAATGACTATAGTTTCATTATTACATTATCTTGTCCATATTCATAGAAAAACTTAAGTTTGAATTCCTACTAACAAATAAACAGATCTACATCTCTTACTGGTGAATTTAAGCTCAGGTATTTGTTTGTAAAATAATTATGGCATTTGATGCATCAGATTTGAATTTTATATCAAATTGGACCTGGAATTAAATTTCTATTTAAAGTCTATGTCTAAGAGTTCTAAGGTGATGATTTCTATTAAATAGAATAGAAAAGAAAAACACTTGTGAAAAAAGTTAAATAAATTAATTAAATTAAAAAATGCTTGCAACACAGAATAATCAAAGAGAAAGAAACACTGATGTCCATGGCTTGTATCTATAAACCTAGCTACATAGGGGACTTAGATCTAGAAAAACTGCAGTTTAAGGCCAGTGAGGGAGAAAAGACGTCAAGATCCTATCTCCAAAACAACCAGCAAAAAACATTCTTGGGAATGTGGCTTAAGCAGTAGAATATCAGTTAAGCAAGCAAGCTGAGTAAGTACAAGGCCCTGAGTTCAAACTGTAATACTATCAAACAAGAAAAGAGAAAAACAGAAAAAGAAAGTAGAGGCAAATGAGTATAATTGCCTTGTTCTAAATGGAAAGCAAAGAAAACCAACTAAAATAAATAAAATATGAGTGTGATGACAGTGAAAATAATCACAAATCAGTGTGAGGAAAAGCCAAATTTTTGATTCCTTCATTCACCTTATGAGACTTGTAGCTTAGGCTGTCTTCCAATACAATTATAAAAACTGAACTTTAAAACTTTTTTTAAAATCTAAAGTGGTTGTACAAAAGTTACCATTCAATAAATGTGTTGATCAATGTCACCCCTTTGGTTATTTTTCCCATTTCTTCCAACTGTACACTTCCCCTCAATTTTCTTAATTTTTACTATATGCATTACATTTTATGATACTATTCTCCTCTTTCATCTTAAAAATAAAAAAATAATAAAAGTACAGTTTTATGTGGTGTCATGATTATAGACTGTAATTGGTATCCAGGTTAAAGGACATAGAAAATATTTACTGAACATAGGACTAATATACTTCTGCATATTAAATTACTGCAAATTTTAGCAGCTTAAAGTGTCAGCATTTATTATTTTACAATGTGGATGGGACACAAACCTTTGTGCAGCATATTTACATCCTTGGGCTCAGAGTCTCTCACAAGGCTGCAATGTAGATGCCTACTAGAGACGGGTCATGTCGAAGCTGTCTGGGAAAATATCCACTTTCAAACTCGCTCACATGATTATTAGTATAATGTGGACCCTTCCTCACACTTGGCCAGAGACCAAAGAATGCAGCTTCCTTCCATATTGAGCTCTCCACTGTAGCTGGAGTGACATCACTATCACTTATAATCCAATAAGAAGTGCCCACCCTCACAGGGCTGTATTAAAGTTATTGGATGTTATTCAGAGAGTCCAGCCCCACATCATGATAGGCATAACACAAACCATAAATAGCAGGAGAGTTGGAGGATTAAAAAAGCCTGCAATTCTGACATTAAGAAGCCAAAAATAAATAACCATAAATTGTCACAGAGGTAGACAAAATATTCTGAGTTAGAAGGTGAATTTCAAGCAGATAAGTGTCATTCACCTTGCCAGAGAGTCACCTCTCCTACTGAGCAACATACACCACCAGCATAGGATGAGACAGAGAGAGAAAACCTTGACAAATAGAAAAATACAAAAAGGATTTTTTTAAATAAATCAAACAGATTTAAATTCTTTGACATTATATTATTCTGGTAACTCAACTAGTTTTCTTGCCATTCAGTTGAATACGTATTATTTTTCTTTTCTTTTCTTTCCATGTATTTGAACTACAATAATGCTGTCTATTAGAGTTATGGTTATATCCATCTTCAGGAAATAAAAACTATAAAATAATGCTAACTTAAAAGTCCAAGAAATGTAAAAGTGGATCTCACACTCCAATAGGTACTAATTTATTTTTTTATTACTTTTTTGCTTTGTTTTGTTTTTTACAGATAATTCCATCACTTGCTGTATGGTTTGGTGGCAACACACTGGCTGTCATGGGGTAATTATTTGCTCATAGCCATTTCAACTTAAGAATCATCGATATAGTTTTTGTTACTTTCACTTTTAGCAAACTACATTTTTGTGGAGAAAATAAGCACTCATGACTGTAAGACTGTTGCTTGGGTGTAGGCAGGAATGTCCATGAGAGTCTTAATTCCATTTAACCACTAATAAAGCCAGAAGTAAAGCAGTGCCTCCACAATGGCAAATGTTCTAGCCAAGATATAAACCCTAACAGTTTAAGACAAAAGCCTCTATGAAAAAAAATCTGAAATCTCTTCTAGGCACTTGGCACACTCTTGTAATCCCAACAACCCAGGTCACTGACGTTGGAAGGATAACAGGCAATCCTAACCAAAATGTTAACTAACAAGACACCACACAACCAAGAAATCAAGCATTGCTGTGCAAGCTATCTTGCAGTCTATGGGTGGGATCTCAGTCTGTAGATGGTTGTAACTAATGTCTGGAAGAGTGTCTCAAGTGTAGAATACCTATGGAGCAAGTTTATGGTCCTGAGTTGAAACCCTAGTGCCAACATTACAATACTTTATATTGCTTTTATTATCCAAGTATTTTATTGCTTAGCTTATCTAATATTCAGGAATATTTTTATTGATTAATATTCTCTTCAACCAAAGTTAGAGAAGCCTTTTATTTCAAATTTACATCAGAAGAATATTTATCGTATCATTTTCAGGCCACCCAAAATTATTAATACAGGAAGATGAATGTAGTCAGCTGAAGAGAATTATACAAGATGAATATGTATTTGTTTTATCATGTACCAAATTATTTCCTATGCCTTGTAAAGCCCATGGGGTGGACATTCCTCACTACTGTTAAAGAAATTGAGATCTAGCTAAACACTTTCTCAACAAACTCAGGTGAAAAGTTGTGGAACCCAGGTCTTCTGATACCCACTGGATGACTTCTTTCCGGTGTCTCATAGCTTCAGATTGAAGTGCTGGGTTCTGTCCTGATAGCATACAATATCAAAATCTGTATGAATTTAAAACAAATTGCTGTTATCAGAAATAAGCAAGTTAAAAATGAGAAGTTAATTTCCTGAAAACAGAGTCTAAATATAATGTGCCAGGTATGGTTAGTATTTTGTCTTGTCCCATGAATGTTCAGAGTATATGTACCCCAAAGGACTATATGATTTTGCTAAATTTTCTACATCAATTAGCATGGTTCACAGTAAGTAGATATTCAGTGTATCTTCCTTTGCAGCTCCTCATCTATACCATTAACCTGCAGGTAAGAAATCAAAGAGACAAGTACTTTTAATGTTCCAACAAGAGGTTAAATCTGTATTGGCCACCTGATAGCTACTGTATATATACTGGCTTACTTACATTCTTAAGCAACTGCTCTTATTTAAAGTTAATAAGAATTGATTTCATTAGAAGATGAAAGAAATCTAAAAACCTTAAGGAAAGGAATTTAGCTCATGATGAAGCTTTGCTTAATGCTGGTGGCCATATTGATGGCAATGGGAGAAGACAGAGATGGAGGAGCGATGAAGCATCACAGGTTATGGCTGCTCTAAATTACCCTTGTGATCTGCTCTGTATTTAGAAGAAGAATCGAGTTAGTGCTGAGACCTGCGATGGGCACCAGACAAGCGCCAAATGATTAAAGTACAGTGGCAATTGTGTCTTCTTTCAACTTGACAGAGTCAGTGACATAGAATTCCCATTACTCTGTGCCACAGTGTTAATGAGAGTCAATACTAATCAACTAAAAGCCCTAGAAAAATCAGGACTTTGAAATGCAAATAATTGGTTACTCACACTTCAATGCAGTTAGTTTGGAGGAAGAGATAACAAGTGCTTAGGCTTTTTGTAAGTCTTTGGTCAAAGCAAAGTTGTGTTTTTCAGAAGCAGTAGACATGTACATTGCTTTATTCCAGGAAGTGCTGAACCTAATTGCATGTGAAACCCTACATATCTTGAACTCTATTCCTGTCATACACCTCAAACTAAGGAAAATTTCTCTTTCTATCTCCTTCTCTCTTTCTCTATCCCTCCCTGCATCTTTCCTCCTTCCTCCCTCCTTCCCTTCTTTCCTCTTATACTGTAACTATATGTGATTTGTGATTGGTTCTCCACCACCATGGATCAATATGTTATTGCACAAATGTCCATGACTTGTTCATACCTGTATCAATGTAACTCACAATGTAATTTGCAAATAATCTATACTCACTTCATGAAGGCAAGTCTCAAAAATATATGCTTGAATATCAAGGCATTGTCAAATTGGTAGCTAATATTTTAATTGCTGAATTTAATTTCATGTGGACCAGTAGCAGAATTTGCAGATGAGCATTGGTTGATAACAAATACTTTTGGTACCACTATAGTAAACAATTTGTAAGATACATCCTGGAGAAAGAGAACTGCAGAAGAAGATAAAACACAGAAAGTCAACAATATTGCTAAACAGAATGCCATGAAAAAACAGTTGAAAATATCCTAACTTAGAAAATAATCAACACAAGAAGTTTAATGTCAAGTCTGGGAAGGTGGCTCAGTGATAGAGCCCTTGCCTTTCATGCCTGAGGCCCTGGGTTCGATTCCTCAACACCACATAAGCAAAAAGAAAAAAGCCGAAAGTGGTGTTGTGGCTCAAGTGGTAGAGTGATAGCCTTGAGCTGAAGAGCTGAGGGACAGAGCTCAGGCCTAGAGTTCAGGCCTCATGACCAGACCCCCCCCCAAAAAAATTAAGAAGTTTAACTTCATTTTTTGACCAAAGAAAAATTTCAAAACAATAACAAAAAGCTAATGTTAAAGCCTAAGGAAATTTTGCCTTAAGGCAGAATATTAGTATATTAAGTAGCCCTATCTATTTATGTATATTTTAGTGAATAGCATCTGCAGTCAATTTCTTAGAAACCTAAGAGTGATCATATGCAGTTGTAATACTCAATATGTACATGTGAAAATAGAACCAAATAAATTGAGAGGATGGGTGGAGTTGTAAGAGATGGTGGAAAATGAAGAAAGGGATGACATTGATTAAGATGTACTCACAAACACTCAAAGATAATAAAAGAAATAATGATCTTCAGTTGTGGGCATCAAGGAACTGAAAATAGACTTGGCAGATGAAAAATGAATGCTTCAATAATAATTTAAATATTAGTATTAAAATTATTTCTTTTCTACTCTTTATTATTTGCTATTATTAAAGTTAATAAAAATAGAAGTAACCATTTCATTCATATTATATTGAGATTCGTGTTTGCTTTGAGCAATTAAGTAGTTCAGGTAGCAATTGATAGAAGAATAACAAAGAAGTGGAAATGTGAATAAAATGATTAACCAGGTCGTAGCAATAATCCCAATAATATTGCAGAGTGAGATTATACTAAATTCTAGGTATTGTTTTAAATGTTTAAAAGTGTGATTATTTAATCTTTACAATAATATTGAAATATGAGTGTTATTAGCCTCATTTAAAAACTAATGCCTGAAGCTAAGTAATTTGTTCAAGGCCAGGAAGCCAATAAATTTCATAAAGAGAAATTCAAAGAGGTCTTATTGAAACACCTTTGTTAAATATGGTTGATATAATGTATCATTTGCAAAGATTACATCCAACCTATTTTCATTACTTATTACCTATTATCTTCAATTTTGTCTTATAAAATGTGTGGTGCTCTTCAAATACTATTATTCCTATGTCTAGTAAAAATTTCATGGGAATCAAAATATATTCCTTTTTTTTTTGGTCATGGGGGTTGAACTCTGGGCCTGGGTGCTGTCCCTTACCTCTTCAGCTCAAGGCAAGGGCTCTACCACTTGAGCCACAGTGCCACTTCTGGCTTTCTAGTGATTTATTGAAGATAAGAGTCTCACAGGCTTTCTTGCCTGGGCTAGCTTTGAACTGTAATCTTCAGATCTCAGCCTCCTGAGTAGGTAGGATTACAGGTGTGAGCCAACAGCACCTGGCTTCAAAATATATTCTTACTGAAGAGAGAAGTGAGTTGATAATTTCAAGAGTATGTTTTTTATTTATATGCATTGACAATTTAAAAAGTTAAATATATGTGTTCAGACCACAGCAACAGCAATTACAAATTTATTATATAAAAGTTTAATCTAAAAAATTAAGAGTCAAAGTTATTAGTCACTATGCTTTTCATGTGAACTTTTATTACCTAGTATCAGTCTTGAACTGTGTTCAAATATATATACCTCATGTAAAAGAGCTTTGGGTGTAGGAAGCTCAAGTTGTGATAATATGATTACTGTTGTTTAATCAATAATCAAAGGATTGTACTACATACCACCAGTAATGGATCTTGATGAAAAACTCTGCAGATTCATCTTACTTTTTGTCCTTTGGGCACCCTGGCTCCAGATGTATATTTTCTTTCTCAGGTTTAGAAAATCTCTAACCATTATCAGTGTTATAAAGAATAAGATTTCTCTATATTTCTCCCTCCTTTTTTCCCTCTCTCTCTCCCTCTTCCCTTTCTGTTTTCCTAGAGATTCCACAAAACTTATATAGGTACATTTGAAATTATCCTATAACTCTTAAATATCTTTACTTTTTGTCATTACTTCTTTTGTTTCTCTATCTGGATGATTTTTAATGACCTGTCTCTGATTTTTTTCAAGTTAATATTTTATTTAAACCAGCACAAGCACCATGCTTAACAAAAAGGCTGTCCAAAATAAACATGCAATATAAACTATCAGAGATTGAAACTGGGTTATGAAGGTGTGGTTACAAAGGTTGTTGGTTTTGTTAAAGAATGTCACAGAACTGTTAACGTTCACAAGACTCAACCAACGTTTCAAGCCTCCTGAATGAGATTATATTGAACATCAGTGGGAATTGTCCTGGCATGTCAGTGATTTTTAAACAATATTCAAGTAATTATTTGAGTGATATTCCAAAAAACAAGGAAATTTCAGTTTTCATCATAGGCTTAACATAGTTGCTTCAAACATTACAGGAGTATGATTACTGATTTGAAATATCAAATGACCTAAAAGAAAACAAGTTTCATAAGAATATTCAACTTGGGATTATTGATTTCAAGTGGTCTAGAAGATTATTTACATTCTTCCAGAAATAAAAAATAAGATTTGTCCAGAAATGTTTGGTACACCTTTTTCATATACAGTGTAAAGGCTCAAACTTTGTAGATTCCAGTATTATCAGTCTATAGGATAAGCAGCAAGTGCAGCCATACAAAGAATAATTTATGAGTAGAATACCAATTAGTCTCTGCTTCCACCAAGTAGTGTATCAGCATTTAAACTCATGTGGTAATATTCATTCATCATTAATCTGCATGTGGATAAACAATATTGCTTATGTTCTGAAAGTAGTCCAAAACTTTATCTACACATTCCTTAATATCTAAATGTATAGAAGGAAAAGGGCCAAATTTAATTTGGCAATGAATTCCCTTAGCTGGAAAAGTAAACTATCATATCAGGACAGTTTATGGCCACATTTGACTCTAGAAAATAAGAGCTAGAAAGGGAAGCAAAGTGTTAACAAATGTTTACCACACAGATCATGTACTAATGACAATTTTTAAAAAATTAGCAACACACTCTTAAACAAGAATATGTTTAACTGCACTAGTCATTGAGTAAACTTCTTAGAAGCAGACAATATTTATTTTAGAAGCCAATTAATAAAAAAAAATACTCAGCTTTTTTTCCTAACATAATTGCTTCAAAACCAGAACAAAAGATTCTTCAATACTCAGACATTTGCTGGCAACCCAAGGTTCATGCCATTCATTAACCAAAAGAAAAACCTATTCTAACACTTGTTCAACTCGCAACTTGCCATTGTGTTCTGACTTCAGGATTAGCAAAGCCAGTGATGGGAGCAGAAGATGTTCCTTTCAATATTGTGAGAATTCCAACTATCATTACCTGCTTTTTAAAGTTGGCACAAAGTCTTCAAAACACTGCAAAAAAGTATAAATAGAAAATATGCCATCATAAAAAGAATAACTTCACTAAGTTTTGAAATGACTACATAATTCTTACTAAAAGAATTCACCCACCAAGTTTGGTTGACCTCTAGTCTCTACACCTGTTAGCAAATTAATACTCAGAAGCTACTTACACATTTGTTTACAAAGTATAACATAGCAAACAGAATTATTGTCTTCTGTCAAGAGAACCATGTTCTAACATGGCTGGTTTAGCCAACCATCCAGGTGTTTAGTTTAACATATCTTCTGAAGTTTAGAATAGAAGATGTGATTTCTATTGATGTGTTATTATTAACTATGGCCAAAATTTTAAGATAATTCTTGATATGATGCAAAATTAATTACAAATTTCTTAGTTACCATTCTCACTTGCCATATATCACCAACACAAGTAAATAGTTGGAATTTTAAAAATAGGAAGTTGATTTTATTACAAACTTCAAATATACATCTTAAAAAATTGTTTTGCTTTTAAAAAAGTATTCATTTTTCCAAATCTAGAATACAGGCAGTGTAAAAGTCTTAAGTAACTTTAAAGCTAACAAATCAGAAGCACAGTATTAACACATTTAAAATAATGTTCAGAAGGTTTTAGGAGAAGCTTTATAAACTGTTATTAACCTAGATTCAAAACTCTGGAAATGACCTAATCAAGAATGGAGCCCATAGCTGGATGTCTGTGGCTCACATATGTAATCCTAACTACTCAGGAGGCTACTATCTGAGGAATGCAGTTCAAAGCCAGCCCAGGCAGGAAAGATTATGAGACTATTATCTCCAATTAAATCACAGAAAACACTGGAAGTGGAACAGTTTCTTAAGTGATAGAGTGTTAGCCTTGAGCAAAAGGAGTTCAAGAACAGTGCCCAGAGTTCAAGCCTCAGGCGCACAGGGATAAAAAAGAATTTATAAGAATAATATGTTATTTTCTAGAACACCTAACAGTCATAACTCTCATCATAATAAAACTCTAAGGAGTGATTGAAAACAGGTTTTTAGAAATGATGAAAAGTTAAAAGAAGCCAAAAAAAGCTAGGGAAGTTGAAAAACTGTACTTGTAATGAAGAAGATTACATTGTAAATTTCATTTCACTGCTTAACATTCTGTGACTCACATCTTCAACCCCAAATGAACTTCAATGATTTGATTAAGTGATAATAAACTATTTTCACTTATAAACTACTAATGTCCAATATCTACCAAAAGGAAGTTACTTGTTGTCTCTCAGATCTAATACTTAACTTTCCTATGGTGTCCGTAACTTATAGAAATTAGTTCCAAGCATGCAAATGCTCCCTGGAGAAAAGTTGTCCACCTAACAGTTACAAATATACGGAAACACGTAACAAAGTTTTATTACTATAAAGACAATTTCCTCTTTCTTCAAACTGCACAAATGAAGACATTTTCTTTACTGTAGGAAACAAACTGTAAGTCAAGGTGCATCTTTAGGAATAAATAAGTATTATGGCTAGTTTCACTATGGTCAGGTTAACACACAAATACTTTAGAATAAACACAGAAGTTCACATTAGTGGAAAAATCCAAGTTTCTTACAAAATCACTCTTCAGTTAAGTCTTGTGTTGGTTAGTTCAGCAGTTTGGACTAATCTATCCTTACGCCCAGCATATATCATCCATTGTTCAAGCTTACAACCAGCAGAACTGGAAAAAAATAAAACATAGAGGGTAGGAGAATATTCCAACATAAAGTTGATATTTATAACTATACACAATGAACAGAGATTATCATTTAGGTAGTTCATCTTTCAGTTCATCTGGTAAAACAACTTCAAGTTCCACATCAAGTACTACCAGGCTTTTATCCTTGTCAATCTTCATTATAATGGCAGCTCTGTTTGTTTCTTTGCAAAAATGAATCATTCTCAGCTTTTTCACTAAATCTTCAGCAACATTGCAAACAACCAAAGACTCACTCATTTTCCTTCCTGCGATTGGCAGCTTGTTGCTTGATCTTTGGACCTTTTAAGAATGGAGGTTCCTCAAAAGACTCAACTTAGAGCTCCCCTAAGACCCAGCAATCCCACTTTGGGGCATTTATCCAAACAATCACAAACAAAACCAGACTAAGGCTACCAATACAACCAGGTTTATCACACACAGCATTATTTTCCATAGCTTAGATATGGAACCAACCTCAGTAGATTAATGGATCAAGAAAATGTAATATATATATACATATATATTACATATATATGTTATATTTATATGTATATATATATATATAGTAATTCTATGCCTCCATCAGAAAGAATGACATGGCCTCATTTGTTAGAAATTGGAAAGACTTTGAAAAAATTATATTAAGTGAAGTAAGCCAGGCCCAAAAAACATAGGTCCCATGGTTCCCTTATTTGTAATAACTAGTACATGTGTAGGACAAGCAGAAAAGGCCAAAAGCTATGTACAAATGACCGTATAAGATGATGTTAAGTTAAATGAACC
>NW_012267342.1:7090112-7096045 GCF_000151885.1 Dipodomys ordii
AGATGAAAATAACCACCTTTCTTAGTCTTTGTAGAAAACAGATAACTCTTATAAACAGCTCAGATTCTGAGTTGCTCTCTAGCCTTTGGACACATCCAACTTGTTATTTTGGTTCATTCTAACCCCCAAAAGACTAAAGTATATAAAGACCTAGAATAGTCATTTCCTTAAAAAAATTCAAGAATTTTGAGCAGTTAGACATGTTGTACATTACCTTCTCTCCTTTGGAAGAAACTGAGAACAATTATTTTCTCTGCTCAGAGCACACAAAAGTTTGTGTGCAAGTAAGCTTGTCTTGCCACTAGAAGCATAGCAATTCCTCAGTGGGATTGAAGCTAGTTATATGGGAAGTAGCTAAAAAGGGTGAAATGATAGATATGTAGACCAGCATATAGGAAGAAGATACTGTAGGCTTATTGTATTGCAGGAATAAGATTGAAAATTTGTGTAAAGTGCCAACTCACACCTCTATGTGGGAAATCCGAAGAAATAGAATACACATTCCTGGAAAACCACAGAATATTGAGAATATTAGTGCATGGAACAAAATAAATTGGATATAATACTTGAGAAAGCAGGCAACCTACTAAATGTAAGAAAACACTTTCAAACTGGTAATCTGATAAGAGATGTATGTCAAAAATTTCAGAAGGAACTCTTGCAACTCAGCATCAAAGATGAACTAAATTATGTTTTAAAATATGCAAAAACTTTGAAAAAGAAGGTATAAAAATGACACAAGATATATGAATATGTGCTAAATACCACTAATCATCAGGAAATTGCTAATCCAAACCATAATGAAATATCTTCTAATGCCTCTTAAAATGTCTCCTCTGAACAAATAGGACAAGTTTTGAAAGTGGTATGGAAAATAGAGTCCTTTATACACTATTTCTGGGAATCTAAAATATATCTAAAATAGCATAATTGCTATGGAGAATAGAATGGAGGTTTCTTTAAAATTTAAACATAGAGCCAAGTGCCAGTGGCTCACATTTGTAATCATAGCTAGTTGAGAAGCTGATCAGTTTTGAAGTTAATATCTTAGTTTGAGGGTAGCCTGAAAAGAAAAACTCATGAGATCTTTGGTCAACCAACAGCTGAGTATGGTGTGGTACTTCTGTCATCCTATCCACATAAGGGGCTGAAACCAGACTGTTCAGAGTTCTAGGCCAGTCTGGGGAGGAAAGTCCATGTCATCAGAAGAAGCTGAGTATGGTAAGCACCTGTTATCCCAGCTCTGCAAGAAAGCGGAAAAATAGAAGTAGAATAGTCCAGGCACATGAGCCTTGGAAAGAAGCAGTATCCTATCTTAAAATAACCAGAGCAAAATTGGGATTGAGATGTGTCTCAATATAGAGTAACTGTCCAACTAATGCATGGGCCTGAGTTCAAGTCAAAGTATTGCCAAAAAGTAATAAATAAACATAGACACACTAGATGACCCAGGAAGCTCAATCAGAATATTTGTCTAAAAGAATTTGAATGGATACCTGAGGTCCTGATAAAACAGATAAATACTCATCCACAGATGAGTGACTAAAGAAAACATTTAACATATAAGCAATAAAGTATTATTCAGTCTTTAAGAAAAGAAATCCTGAAAACATGAGATATGGCTCAAGTACTAGAGAACCTACTAGAAGTGGCAAATGCCCAGGGAGAGGATGAATTCACATCTTGATAAATAAATATATAAATTAACTGATAACAAATAAATGAGTAAGCAAACTAGTAAACAAGATATTACAAAAATATAAGAAATCCTCTCATTTGTGACAAGATTTTTAAGGTTTACTTATGTATAAACCTTAAACACATTAGCCAAATGAAAAGAAAAAATCCTCTATTACATAAGTTAAATGGGGTCTCTGAACTAGTGAAGCACATGTAAACAGAGTCAAATAGTAATGCAAAGGCTAGGGGAAAGGACATTGCTATTCAGTGAATGTATTATTTCACTTATGCAAAATAAAACTTCTATCTTAGATTATATCAAGTGTTAACTATACTATTGTACACTTAAAAATTGTTAATGAATAAAACTTGTATTGAACATATATGCATGTGTGCATATATATATATATACATAGATACATGCATATATATGCATATATATGGGGGAATAATAATATATATGATGCTAAATTTGAGGAAAAAATCAAGATAAGGATAAAGCCAAAAGCCTTAAAAATCAGCAGAAATCCATTCAATTTTAAAAGATATGTCCTATAATTTTGAGAGAGCATGAAAATAGGGCTTTTTTAATATGAGAGACAAAGACAATTTAAAGATGAAAAAGAGTAATACCAATAAATTCAAAGGTAAAGTTACTGTTAAATAAGAGTATGTTGGAATATAGAAAATCAGTTTGTTGTATGAAAAAACCTGAAAGGTATTTGAAAATTAAACACATAGTATTCTCAGCTGACAAAGTCCATCATAGACTCTGAATCTTCTATGGCAGACCACAACCATGGAACAACAATAATTCCAACAATAAATTGAACAACGTACTCAAAACTTAACTATGAATTTATTTCTATCAGATTTGTGATTGATATTTCGAAATTACTAGGCCAAGGTGTTCAGGATAAAGGAAGGAGAGAACCACATTATATGTTTCATTGATTCAGGAAAGAAAGACCTTTGGTTTGTGAGCTTGCCTTATTTAGTTATATTTGATATTCAAATACTTGAGCTACCTCAAGAGAATAGTTTATGCATATTCAACATCAACTGAAACCACTTCTCATTTTCTGGAGAAGATGGCAGTTAGATTGAATGGCAAATCATTTTGCTTTTCAGTATACAATGTCAACCACGTGCAATGAACAAATATAAAAATAGCATTTTAAAATAGCATCATAAAAGTATAGCATTATATCAGGAGACTAACACTATAAAAGTTATTGATAAAACACGGTTAGGTTATACATAAGTGCTATAAAATCTGAATTGTTTTGAGAAATTCTTCTTACATAAACAAAAATGGAAGAACGGTTAGACTATACCAAATCCATTCTGCCTATGTTAAAACAAAAGGTTCAATGTTTGGCTTTCTCCTCTATCTACATTCTCCCTTCAAGATTTGGCATGTTTTAAATTGCATTTGGGGGTGCTATTGGGCATTCAGTCTATCTTTTGAATGTCTTCCTCAATTCTTTCTGCTTTAGTTATTTTTCAGATAAGATTTAATACCAGTTACATGTCTATAAAATGGCATTTTTGGAAGATTCTCAGAGATACTATAGAAGGAAAAATTGAGAACATCCTTCCTCACTGACCATAATAAATATTTTATCCTTTTTGGTGACTCAATCTAATGTTGATTACTCAAATAGTTTTGTTTCAGTGAATTCTGAGCAAAACTAACAGGAGCTTATTACATACTAATGTTTGCAATACTTTACAAAGGCCCAACCCATTAAATACAGATTGCTCTAATGTTTATATAATATAATAATAATGATATCCATATGGAACATACATTACTTGATAAAAGATAACATACGAAATAGTTAAAGAAATTAATTAATTAATTAAAATAACAAATACTATCCAAAGCAGGTATGGTGGTTCCCATCCATAATCCCAGCACTTGAAATACCAAGGACAGAAGCTCCCAAATCTGAAGTCAGCCTGGACTATTTAACAAAAGTCTGTCTACACAAATATGCAAACAAACTATGATAATCTCCAGTTACTATCAAAAATAATTTGGAGAAAAACTTCAAGTTAGGCATAAATGAATAACTGTCTATAAAATGTGACTTCAGTAAGAAACCCTAGGAGTTAGTTATGGTGATACAGGCTTGTAGTACTAGCAACACAGGAGCAAAGGTGAGGGAGATCAGGGTCTGATTTCAGCCCCAGGCAAAGACCACAGGACAGCATTGAAAAAGAACTGAAACAAAAAATGAACTAGCTAATCTAACCAAACCATACTAGATGTTTGGCTCAAGTGGTTCAAACCTTGGTACCACCAATAAAAAGTATTAAACCCAACAATTATAAAATGTAACTGTTCTCTAAGTGGCTCTAAGGAGCTGAAGTCAGAAATTCACAGAGAAAAAATAATCTGCCGTTGTAAGAGGTTTCTTATGCAGGGATATCCAATATTTATAATATTCAAATGATGTGGTCACAGAACTTTGAAATCTAGTCCCAATGAAATCCAGAAGTTTAATGAGACATGGAGAATTGCTGTGCATTTTTACCTCTCACTCGGTATGGTATTGCCCTACAAATCATGTATGAGAAATTAGCTCAATAGTTGAGGATGAAGAAAATTAAAAAAAAAAGCTAGAAACCACTCGATTAACAATATTTTTAATAGCTGAAAACCTAAGCTTATAGTAAACCCATCAAGGAAAAGAATTTGTGTTACATTACTGAACAGAACTTGATCAGGATTATGGATACTCTGAGGCAGTGAGAAAGAAATCCCAGACCAAAAAACTAGTTTAGTACAGATCCAGCAAATGTTCCTGGTGTTTAGATCTAATATCTCAAGGCAGATTGAAATTCAGCTTTGCTTATCTAGTCACAACTCAACAGCATCAAGATCCTGTGAACCCACAGATTGTCAAACTACTTTATTAAAAAAGAGGCTACATGCACCTCAATAATTTTTGGACAGGAAATTTTCTAGATCTAACCATTTGTCCACTTATTTTCAAGCCAATGCTTAGGAGAAACTGACCCATGAGCATTTTTTTCTCCTGGCTTCCCACCTCTTATGTAGGTTTATGTAAATACATTCACTCTACTGAAATTGATTAATAGTTTGAAATGTTTAAACTATAAACTCCCAAGCTCCTTATCCATCTAATCCAGTTAATGTAGATCTCAGACTCTTCCAAATGTCTAACCAATTCCATCTAGTTATATGTAAGACACAGTCAGGTATTTCTATGCTAACATCTAGATACTCATGGAAAATATTTGTTTAGAGTTCCTTGAATTTACAGGTAATCTGGCCCTTTAGAGTGGAAAGGATCTGAGATTAGCAAAGGTTAGGGAAAGAGGCTTTGTCCCAATTCCTGGAAATGGGCAACATGCCAGTTCTTCCCGGTGTAAATGAGTTGCCTCTGCCTGCTTGATCAAGGCCTGATAACATAACCCTCTACTGTGTTTGTGTCTTGCTTATGTTACCAGAAATTCAATATAGCTAATCCACATAAACTCTTCTGTCCAGTTGGTATGAGAAGATTCTAGGCAAGATACTACAAACTTAGAAAAGTTATAGGAAAGTTAATTAGGAAAGAAATATAAAACAAAAAAGGAGATTACAAGGCAAACATGGTATTTCAGATCAGCTTTAGTTATCTTCAGCTTATAAATATTGAATACGATTAAATACGGAAAATTCTAGGAAGAGAATGAAAAAGTACATATAGGTAAAATATTCCCAAGTCATTGGCACTTGCTCAAAATATTTTAAATAAGTTTTTTATTGTGAAAATGTACACAGGCCCCCTCCTTTGTTTCCCCTCCCCTTGCATCTCATCACTCCCACCTCCTCAACTACACACACTCCACCCCACCCCCCAACCCCTCCTAAATTGTAAAGTTCATTTTTTGACATAACATCTTGTACATCTCATTGTTGCAAGGGGTCAGTCTGTATCTCTATTTGAACATTTTGTTTTCTCCCTTTCCCTCCCCAAATTATACCAACAACAGCTACTGTGAAAACAGGGTTATACTGTGGGGGAGGGATATATAAAGCAACAAAAAAATCACAAGTAAGCTTATACATACATTAGAAACAATAGCAAGGGGCAAAAGCCCCTTGTGTCCTTATCTTGGCGTTCATTTCACTTAACATGATCTTATCTGAGCTTTTCTGCTTGTCCTAGACATATACTAGATATTGCAAATAAGGGAAACCATGGGACCTATGTTTCTTTGGGCCTGGCTTACTT
>NW_012267342.1:7103645-7105776 GCF_000151885.1 Dipodomys ordii
TTCTTTTTCAAACGTCTCATTAAATTGCTGGTTTTAGATCTCTCCGATTTGTTGATGTAGGAACTCAGAGCTATAAACTTGCCTCTGAGTACTGCCTTTGGTATATCCCAGAGGATCTGGTAATTTGTGCATTCATTTTTGTTGAATATCATGAACATTTGAATTTCCTTTCTAATCTCTTCCATGACCCACTTGTCATTCACCAGTGTGTTGTTCAGCTTCTCTGTTTTGTAGGATTTTCTTTGGTAGCTTTCGGTGTTGTATTCTATTTTTATTCCTTTCTGGTCTGAGAGTGCTAATATAACTTCAATGTTTCTGAATTTGGACAAGTTTGCTTTGTGACCTAAAATGGGTCTATTTTGGAAAATGTTCCATGTGCTGCAGAGAAAAACGTATATTCTGATGCTGCCGGGTGAAATATTCTGTAGATTTCTATTAAATCTAGTTGACCTATGCAGTTGTTTAGATCTGTGTTTTCTCTGTTGAGTTTTTGCCGAGTTGATCTATCTAGTGGGTATAGTGGTGTGTTAATGTCCCCAACAATTAATGTCTTTGGATCTATGTGAGATTTGAGGGAAAGTAGTGTTTCTTGGATAAATTTGGGTGCTCCATTGTTTGGCGAATAGATATTTAGAATTGTAATATCCTCCAAGAGTAGAGATCCCCTAATTAGTATGTAGCGACCTTCTTTATCTCTTCTCACTAATTTTAATTTGAAGTCTATTTTATCTGATATCAGGATTGCAACTCCCGCCTGTTTATGGGGGCCATTTGCTTGGTACATTTTGTTCCAGCCTTTCAAATTCAAAATGTGTTTCTTTTTATGGGCAAGGTGTGTCTCCTGAAGGCAGCAGATAGAAGGATCTTGCTTTTTAATCCAACTAGACAATCTACGGCACTAAATTGGAGATTTAAGTCGGTTAATTTTGAGAGTTAAGACTCAGAGGTATTTGGGAGTTCCTGCCATGTTATCCATCTTCTTGGGGGCTGCGGCAACTGGGTTCTTCTATGGTTCTTGGATTCTCAGTTTGGGCGCGGTTTCTTGGCCTTTATTGTGGTCTTGTTGGTTTTCTATGTGGAGGACATCTTTAAGTATCTTTTGTAGGGCTGGTTTGGTGGAGATATATTGTTTCAGTTGTTCTTTGCTATGGAAGGTTTTTATTTGACCTTTGGTTATGAAGGAGGGTTTAGCTTGGTACAGTAGTCTTCGTTGATAGTTGTTTGTCTTTAGGACATGGCATACATCATTCCACTCTCTTCTTGCTTTGATTGTCTCTGCTGAGAAATCGGAGGTGATTCTAATTGGTTTCCCTTTATAGGTGATGGATCTTTTCTCCTTGACAGCTTTAAGGATCCTTCCCTTGGTCTGAATTGATCCTATGTGGATTGTAATGTGATGGTGGGACGTTGTGTCCTGGTCTGGTCCTGGTCTGGTCTATTTGGGGTTCTAAAAGCTTCTTGTATCTGAATAGGCCTATCTTTTTGCATGTTTGGGAAGTTCTCTGCTATGATTCTGTTAAATAAATTTCCCAGACTATTTACCTCTCTCTTTAGGTGCTCCTCTACATCCATTATCCTCAGATTAGTCCTTCTGATAGTGTCTTCCAAATGTTGAATAGTGCCTGGATTTATTTCCTGGATTTATCTTGGATAGTTGTATGTCCTTTATATTACCTAGGCTGTCTTCAATCCCAGAGATCTGATCTTTGCATGGTCTAACCGACTGTCAAGATGGTCTACTTTGTTTTTTATTGCCTTTCCTATTAATTGGTTGGCTTTAATGGCATCAAATTCTTTGTTAGAGCTTTGTTTTAGATCTTGTATGAACTTCTTAACTTCCTTAATTGGGTGTTCAGTGTTTATTCTCAAATCACTTTATTGATTGGTTATGGTTTCCACGGACTCCCATTCCTTCTGTTGGGCTCCATTTGGCATTCCCTTTGTGATCTCCCTGAATTCTTTCAGCTGACTGTTTATGGATTCCATGAATGCCTCTAATGATCTTTGTCTATTCTCATCCTAGTCATGCAATTCCTGTATTATTCTTTGATTAGCTTCCTCCTGCTCATGCAATTCCTCTATTTCTCTTTGTTCTCAGCCTGCTCACACAATTCCTGTATTTCTCTTTGAC
>NW_012267342.1:7107826-7109214 GCF_000151885.1 Dipodomys ordii
GTGATGGCACATTTGATGTGATTCTCTAGTCTGGGACTATTCACTGGAACACTAAAACTGCTTTCCATGAGAGAGCTTGTTTAGTCTCCAGCTTCTCCTCCTCCATTTTACTCCCCAAATATTCCTTAATATAATCAGATTCATTAATGGTTTGGCCCTTCTTGGATTCAAAGATGGCCATAAATAGGCTGCTGGTGCACCACTCATGCCTGTAATCCTAGCTACTCAAGAGGCTGAGATCTGAGAATCACGGTTCAAAGTCAGCCCAGGTAGGAAAGTTCATGAGACTCTTATCTCCAATAAGCCACCAGAAAACTGGAAGTGGTGCTGTGATTCAAGTGGTAGAGCACTAGCCTTGAGCTGAAGAGCTGAGGGACGGCGCCCAGGCCCAGAGTTCAAGTCCTATAACCAACAAACAAAACAACAACAACAACAGCAAAAACAGCCCAAAGTAAATACAGGAGAGAATGGCTCAGGACCAAGTGTAATATTTTTACATGTCTAGCCTCTATCTAGTTCCTAGTTAATTTACAGACCCAGTAAAAGCATCTTGGAAGTTGCAGCTTATACCTGGACCTTGGTTTTCCTCTTTGCACTTGTTACTGATTATAGAGCAAACTGACTACAGCTTCAGTCTTTAAAGGGCCTCATATATATTACAGCCATTTCTCTGTCCCCCCCTCCCATTTGGAAAATGCTTATTAGCAACCACAGTTAAATTCCAATAATATCCACAATTTACATTTTATAGAAGTAACTCAATATTTACATACAGTTATAAGAAATCAAATGGAGAGATATCACTTCTACAATTTTCCCAGTTCCTACAGTGCTAAAAGTTTGATGAAACTTCTAAACACTATTATCAGAATAGCAATGTGGACATAATCTCTCAATCTTTGGCAAATGTCTCTAATTCTATTTGAATTCTGATGTAGTGTAGATGAGCTTCTAAACAATCTTATCACCTCTGTAAATTCATGTAGACATGACTAGAATAAAAATATTCGAAGACCCCCAAAATAAGACCCTTTTTCTTATTCTTTTATGCCACATGTTAAGAACTGTCAAGTGGATGAAATGAAAGAAAGAAAGCAGAGACCTTAACAGATCAGATAAGATTTTATTTATCACTGGAAAGGGGCAACAAGTATCACCAAGCAGTCAGAAATACAAGGAGAGCAGAAAGCAAGGGATCAGGGTTTAAGTATATAGTCAAACAAGGAAGTCAAATCAGCAGCTAAGGCATTGCCTATGGCAGTGTGCACTTGCTGACAGGTGAGATTTTTCTGAGAATTGCTCTAAGGTGGGGACTTACAAGAATGACCTGGGTGGATGGGTGAAGTAGACCAAGAAGGCAACGTTGGTTTATGAGAACATTACAGATT
>NW_012267342.1:7109264-7110804 GCF_000151885.1 Dipodomys ordii
AAGCTGTTTTGATTACTATGGTTTTGTAGTAGAGTTTGAAATTTGGTATTGATATTCCTCCAGCAGTGTTCTTTCCAGTATTGTTTTTGCTATTCAGGGTCTTTTATTGTTGCATATGAATTTTTGGATTGCCTCTTCTATTTCCTTGAAGAATGAGGTTGGAATATTGATAGACATTACATTGAATTTGTAAATATTCTTGGGAAGTATTCCCATTTTCACAATGTTGTAGACAGCCTTGGAAAGTATTACCATTTTCACGATGTTGATCCAGGAGCATGGGATGTTTTTCCACTTCCTAATTCTATTTTGATATTCTTTTTCAGGTTTTTAAAGTTTTCATCAAAGAGGTCCTTCATTTCTTTGGTTAAGCTAATTCCTAGGTATTTTATTTTCTGTGGGGCTATTACAAATGGAGATGCTTTCCTGATTTCAGCCACACTTGTCTAATTGTTGGCATACAGAAAAGCCACTGATTTTTTAGGGAAAATTTTATATTCTGCTACTTTGCTAAAGTTTCGAAACAACTCAAGTAATTTGGGAGTGGAGTCCATGGAATTCTTTGAATACAAGGTCATATCATCTGAAAAGAGGCAGAATTTTACTTCATTTTTCCCTATTTGGGTCCCCTTTATGTTTACTTCTTGTCTTATTGCTGTAGCTAGGATTTCTAATACTAAATGAAGAGAAGTGGAGAGAGTGGACATCCTTGTCTCGTTCTTGAATTAAGAGGAAATGGCTTTAGTTTTTCACCACTAAGTATAATGCTGGCTGTAGGTTTGTCATATACAGCCTTTATGTTCCATGGATTCCTAGTTTTTACAGAGCCTTCATCATAAAGGAGTTTTGGATTTTGTCAAATGCTTTTTCTGCATCTATTGAGATAACCGTGTGGTTATTATCCTTGCTCTTGTTGATGTGATGAATTTTATTAATTGCTTTGCATATATTAAACCAGCTTTACATCCTTGAAATTAATCCTGTTTGATCATGGTGTATGATTTTTTGGATGAATTGTTGAAGTCGATTGACCAAAACTGTGTTGAGAAACTTTGCATTGATATTCATCAAAGAAATAGGTCTATAGTTCTCTTTCTTTGATGAGTCCCTTCCTGGTTTTGGGATGAGGGTTACGATGCCTTCATAGGAAGAGTTCGACAGTGAACTTTCTCTTTCAGTTTCATTGAAGAGTTGGAGGAGTATTGGTGTGAGCTCTGCTTTGAAGGCCAAGTAGAATTCCACTGTAAATCCATCTGGTTCTAGGCTTTTCTTAGATGGAAAGTCTCTTATTGCTGTTTCTATTTCAATGCTTAATATGGGGTTGTTATGTTGGTTTAACTCATCTTGATTTTGTTTCAGCACTTCCAGGTTCTCAAACTTATTAGCATAAAGTTTTGAGAAGTATTCCCTTATAATGTTCTGAATCTTGGTTGTTTCTGTGGTGATGTTTCCATTCTCATCTCTGAGTTTGTTTATTTGGGTTTGTCCTCCTCTTTTTCTGATAAAATTTGCTAAGGGTATGTCAATTTTTCAATTTTTT
>NW_012267342.1:7110854-7117782 GCF_000151885.1 Dipodomys ordii
ACACACACACACACACACACACACACACACACACACATCTAAAACCAGAAGCTACAATTTTACAAAACTTTTCTTAGGGTTGGAGCTGTGACTCAGAGGTAAGAGCACCTGCCTAACAAATGCAAGGCCCTGATTCCTAACTCCAGTGATGATCATAAAAAATAGAAGAGGGTTATAAGTGAGAGCTATAGAGGAGATGAGGTTGAGGTACATTGTATGCATGAATGGAAATGTCACAGTAAAATCCCTTATGCAACTAATATATGATAATAAAACATCTTCAAAATGTCTTTTTTTTAAGTTTTTATTGCTATAAAATATTGTGCTTAATATTTTCATTGTGATAAAATTTCTTTCTGCTCCATTTGCTCATCTTCTTCCCCACCTCTGGGCCTTGATGCTGAGCAAAGCAAGTTCCCTGCAATAGGGAAATATGGATCGATTGTATGTGCTTCCAAAAACAGATTGACAATGGAGGAAACACTAGATCAGGGATTGGCATATTCATACACAAAGGCCATATGGTAAATATTTTAGTATTTGAGACCACAGTATTTCCATGACAGCTACACAACTCTGCCATGGTAGCACAATAATCATAAACCCTCTGAAATTGAATGACTATGGTTTGATTCCAATTAAATCTATTAATGGGCACTAAAATTTAAATTTAATATGATCCCACATGTCATTAGAGATTCATTTTTCCCAATCAGGTGAGATATAAAAAGTTATCCTTACCTCATAGGCCGCACAAAAATAGGTAATAAACTGGCTTTGGCCTTTAGGCCCTACTCAGGCAACTTTTTGTGTATATTATCTCCTTCAAAACCAGCAAATCTATAACTCAAAGGAATCCATGTGTCTTCTTTGAGTAATCTAGCTGATATTTTCTCTTTATCAGTGTACAAAGACACATACACAAAATCCTGATGTGAACTCAGACACATCTCTTGATAGTTAAATAACATTATTAACTTTAGATAAGAATACTGCATGTGACAAGAAACTTGACACTTGGCTGCACTGTAATACATTTATCATTGTGCTTCCTTTCAAATTCTTATTTTCCTGGTAAACTAAATTCTAGAATCTTCTTATTGGGAAGTAGCCACCAAAATATTGGAACAGATAGTTGAGGTGGGAGATGTGGCTCAAGCATTTGAGTGCCAACATGAGTGAAAGCATGAAGCTCTGAATTGAAGTACCAGTACCAGAAAATTAATTAATTAAAATTGCTTTAAAGTTCTACCTACTAAAATAAAACAATGAAGCTCCTTGAGTGTGGAGCACATGGGCAGTAAAGATGGCGCTGAGAGGGAGTTGAGTGGGCAGAGCCCAATTTGCTTTATGTTCAGTGGGTAACCAGCCCTTGGAAGCTTAGGTGCATGATAGGGTGTGACCTTTACAATGATTGGTTCCTTTTCCTCCCCTGCCATGCCACCTGCTCTTTTTTGCTTTAAAAAGGGCTTGCTCTGTGTTAATAAATGAGTTTTCCTGCTTGACTCCCCACGGCATCTGATTGTCTCCCGGGCTAAGGGAGTCTGGGGAATGGGTGAGTGGCCACACTTACCTTTCCTCGGACCCCGTCCATCTTTCCTGGGACAGTCATAGATCCGACATCTGGTACCCAACTTGGGGCACGAAAGGAAAAGATACCGACTGAGGCTAAGCGGTCTCTCAGGGTAAGTGAAACCCTTAGTATGGGTAAAATGCTATCTCACAGAAGAAGGAGGAGGAGGCAACATTAGGATTAGAGGGAGTAAAGGAGGACTTGGGAAGTGAGAAGGAAAAGGAATGAGTCAAATTCTACCGAGAACACACTGAAACATGCACAGTGGAAGTGAAAACGAGGGTAAAGGTTACCCCCTCTGACTCAGGTGCCCCTGATGGTCATAGGCCCACACCCTATTCCCATGATTGGGGGGGAGGTATGGCACCCTACCCGCAACCTGAAAGAGGGACCTACAAGACCCGGACCCCTACCGACCTTTTACGGAAGGGCTGAGGGCTGGGGAAGTAACCTACTCAGAGGCCTGCCCTGTAAAGGAAGGGCCTCCCAGGAGCCTGGACCCTAGGCCAGGCTTCCCCAAGCGTATCTGCACAATCTGGCACCAGGAGCTAACAGGCTCTTGGAATAGTATCCATGGGAAGCTAAGGACCTTAAAGAGCTTCACAAGGTGGTGGTGGAGGATGGCCCAAACTCTCCTTGGGCCCAGACCCTATTAAAGTACATTGCTTATCACCCGTGTGTCCCTAAGGACTGGCTGAATGTAGCCAAAGCCATCCTTACTAGTTCTCAGTTTATTAAATGGTGTGCTTTCTTTAAGGAAAGCCTGCAGAGTGCAGGCAGAGAATAACTGGCAGGCTCAACCCTCAATACATATGCCATGTTAACAGTGACAGGAGAAGGGTACTCCACTGGTGCCCAACAGACCATAATACCTGGCCCGTACAGTGACCAGGTGAGGCAGGCAGGATTTGCCACATGGTACAACTGGATGATGGGCCTACTGAGTCCCCCATAGCAGGAGTGAGACAAAAACCTGGTGAGCCTCTAGCTGAGTTTGAAGACCAACTCCAACAGAGTATTAACAGCAAGCTGCATGCAGGGAACTTCTGAGATCAGTTTGTAAAGCTGCTGGTCTGGGAAGGGATGAATGCAAACCACCGCATGGCCTGTGCGGGATTGAGAAAGAGTTCCCTGAGCAGATGGGTGGTGGCCTCGCAGGATGTGGGAACGCTACAGCACCAGTCCCAATCATTAACTTTAGCTTTACAGGCTCAGACATTTGCAATGACTGAGGCTATTACCCAGGTGCTGGCAGCCCAGGGCCAAGGAATCCCAAGACCATCGGGGAGAGGGACTTGTTTTAAATGTGGGCAGGAGGGGACTGTTTACAACAATCCCCCACCAACCGGTGGGAGGGCGGGGGGGGTGCAAACTGGCCCCGTACACCCTGTCCCAGGGACAGAAAGGGATACTATTGGAAAAAGGATTGTCGATCCAAGTTTGATTTAGATGGGAAGCCCTATTTGGGTGGAGCAGTGACCATTGACCAAACCTAAACTTGTAGCCCTCCACCTTCTGGTGGAGGAACAGATAAACCTTGGGCACATACGCCCTTCTATGAGTCCTTGGAACATACCCATATTTGTTATTCAAAAAGCCTCCAGGGCTTGGCATATGCTCCAAGATCTATGTAAGATAAATGAAATGATGGAGCTAGTAGGAATGCCCCTAAGACGCATGCTCTGGACTCCTGCTATACCTTCAGAAAATACCTTGGTTGTGATTGTTTTTTTTTTTTCCTATCCCCCTGCATCCAGGGGGGGAGAAGTTTGCTCTCTCCATCCCTTCTTTTAATTTTTCCCAGACTGATAGGAGGTTTAAATAGATGGTGCTGCCACTGGGAATAGCCAATAGTCTGGCCTTTTGCCAACAATACTTGGCCACACTTTTAGGGCTTGTGCTGGGTTCAGATACCTCCCTTGCCTATGCCTACATGGATGATATAATTCTGGGGCACCAAGATCTGGGATGCCTGGAGGGCATTCTGGCCCAGGTTCTCGCCTATTACAAAAGGGGGGTTTTACCATAGCCTTCAATAAAATTCAAAAAGTACCTCCTTTTAAGGTGCTCGGATCCTACCTTACTGTGGTTCAGACCAGCCCCCTTAATCCTTTGCTGGATATTCCAGCCTCTCTAACCTTAACCCAACTTCAGAGTCTTTTAGGGGAAATCAATTGGCTGTTGCCATGGGTTTCTGTCCCTGAAGATAGTCTTGTGCCCTTATTTGCCCTACTAAAAGACAGGATGCCCCAAGAAGTTATTACAATTACAGACAGCCATCGGGCAATATTTTTACAGTTCCAAAAAGCCCTGGATGAAGTTTCCCTGAAGAGAGATTCTATTTTTGAGCCCATTTCCCTTTGGTTGTTTGCAGGTGTTACATTGATTACTGAAGTTTTAACTCAAAGGAGGGAGCCATTAGAGTGGGTTCACACTACCCTGAGAGGGGGCAAAACTCGGGTGTACTCTCAGGCAGGCCAACTTGCAGATGCTATCTTAAGGGTAGGACCCAAGCCCAAAGGCATTATGGCCTTGACCCTCACTCCATTGTTTTTTCCTTTTCGGATGGCAGATGTTGAGTGGCTCACTCAAGCCAATGCTCATCTTTCTCTCTCCTTGGAGGGGTTTGTAGGCCAAATTGACTGCCATTACGGGACATCCAAATGGACTGCCATGTTATGGCGACTTCCCTCAAAATGCCTTCTCTATTTTCGCCTACACCTATTCCTGGTGCCCTCCATGTTTTTACAGATGGAGGTAAAGCAGGCTCTGCATATGCAGCCTTTGATGAGCAACAAAAGATGCCAGGCCAACAAAGATTTCAACCTTGTCAAGGGTCAACACAATATAAAGAAATGCTCGCTGTAATTATGGCCCTTCAGGACATTCAAAAATCTTTCAATTTGTATTCTGATAGCCTATATATGATTAACTTGCTCCCTCATATTCCCCAGGCACATATTAAGCTGGATGAAAACCCTATGTCCACTCTTATAGTTACCCTTAAGGGCCTATTAGGAGGGCGGGGAGCCCCTATTCATATTCAACATTTGAGAGGACATTCAAAACTTCCTGGGTTTTTATCCATAGGCAATAATTGGGCAGACCAGTTAGCTTCTGGCCCACAAGCACTAACGTTACAAGAGGCTACCTGTTTTCATGATTTCACCCACACTAATTGGAGAGGTCTTCAGCAAAGATTTCCTCAGATTCCTGTAAAGGACCTCAAAAGGATAGTACATACCTGTAAAACATGCCACTCTTTCTTAAAAGTACCCCATTACAACCACCAGGGGTAAATCCCAGAGGCCTTAAACCTAATGTCCTCTGACAAACAGATGTTACCCATTTCCTAGCTTTTGGTAAGTTTAAATATATCTTTGTCTCTATAAATACTTACTCAGGAGCATGCTGGGCCACAGCACATACAGGAGAAAAAACTAAACATTCACAAGCACAATGGAGAGGACCTGACCCCATAGTTACTATGGGGAAGGGATTTGGATGCATTTTTCCCAAAGAGGAGACAGCCCCCATTTGAATCCCTTCCAGGAACCTTAAGTTTTTACCCATTTCCTCTATACAGGAGGATGCTAAAAGATAAACTAACCAAAAAGGAAAGAAAAATGTCTATGGTGGCCGAGGCTTGTGTTTAAAAGAGGAAAGCCAGAAAGATAATTACTAACCATCCCCAAGGGCAACCAGCCCTTGAGAGGCTCTTGTGTTCTCTAACAATTCCAGATGGCCATTCTCCAGCTGTTGGCTGTCCTGACCCTCCCAGTCCCAGCAATGGCCCTACGGAATCTGCATCAACCTCAACGGGTGACCTGGGCAGTGATCAGGGTTGGCAATGCAGAAATCATCAATAGCACCACAAGAGAAGCTATCCCTTTGACCTGGTGGCCTGACCTTCATTTTGATCACCACCCTATGTCATTATATATTTTCCAACCCCACAGGCAAATAGCCAGATTAGAACAAGCCCCACCTCTGGACTCTGAAGTGGCAAAGACCGCTATTCCATCCTTGACTAATGTTAAAGGACTGCTAATGACATTGCTTGGCCTGGCTTTTGCTGATGGTTTTTCTATGCCTTCCTTGCATTACACGTGCAATGCAAAACTCTTATGAGCTTAGCCAGCCAGTTACATAAGATCAAGCTCCAAATGAATGAATTTCCCCTAAGAGCAATCGCAGCCAGAGACGGGTAAGAGGGGGTATCAGTCTGACCAACCTAAGACAGGGCCTTCAGCTTCACTCTGAAGAAGTTCCCAATTATGGGTAAGGCACACAAGGCGATCCACCCAACCTAAGACAGGCGGGTTCACTTCTTTAAACAAAGACAGGGGAGATGTTGGGAGCTGACAGTAAAGCTCAAGTGTCTGGTCTTCGTCCATCCCACGAAAGATGGATGAGATCCTAGGAAAGGTAAGTGCGTTCCCCAGCCTCCCTTAGCCCGGGAGAAAATCAGACACAACGAGCAGTCAAGTCAAGCTCGCTTAAAGGCATGTACAAGGAACTGGCTTACTTAAAAGACACCAAGTGCCCAGGATTGCTTTGCTATGTCTGCAGAGTTTGTTTTAAATTTTCCTTGTTTCTCTGGACTATAGTAGAATGGCCTGAGTGTGGGGGCCCACGAGGATGCACCATGCCGCATGTGTGGAACTCCCAATATCCAGGCTGCTCCCATGTTCTGAAAAGGAGGACCTTATGAGATACTGACTTTTATAAATGCTCAGGAATTAATTGAACTGCTTCGAACATTTCTAACTGGTGAGACTGATGTTTGTTACTGTGCTAGGTGGGGATGTGAGGTAACTGGGACGGGCTCTTGGATCATGCACAAGGGCACTCCCTATCCTTGTCTGGCGAATCTCGCCCCCCCCAAATTTGCCTTGAACCCCCTCCATGGCCAATGATGTCCTTACCAATGTAATCCTGCTAAAATAACCTTTACAGTGGAGGGAAAAGGATAACTAACTGGGAGGTGGATCTGCCATTAAAACAAAAAAAGGGGTATCTGTGGAGCACATGGGCAGCAAAGATGGCACTGAGAGAGAGTTGAGTGGGCAGAGCCCAATTTGCTTTATGTTCAGTGCATAACCAGCCTGTGGAAGCTTAGGTGCATGATAGGGTGTGACATTGACAGTGATTGGTTCCTCTTCCTTCCCTGCCAACCACCCACTTCTTTTTGCTTTAAAAAGGGCTTGCTCAAAACGCTCCTCAACGGAAAGAACACTGCTGGAGGAATATCAGTACCAAATTTCAAACTCTACTATAAAGCCATAGTAATCAAAACAGCTTGGTATTGGCATAAGAACAGACCTCAGGACCAATGGAATAGAATTGAAAACC
>NW_012267342.1:7119412-7132352 GCF_000151885.1 Dipodomys ordii
GAACGCATTTACCTTTCCTCGGATCTTATCCATCTTTCGTGGGATGGACGAAGACCAGACACTTGAGAAGTCATCTTTCTGCCTAGTGAAGTTTACCAGAATCTCTTAAACCAATCTAATCTTCAAGATTAGTTCTTTTATAATGAATTGAGCCATCTAATGATTGCATATATTAAACACAGGTTCTTGGTTCCAAGATGTTATAACCAAGATGTGCCAAACAAATTGTTATGTTAATTCTTGAATACACCTATTCAGAAATACATAGACAAAGGTAAATGCCCAATAATAAAAAATATTCAAGAGTGAGAGAGTTATCAGGAAAGTAGTACCTGGAACACCTGTGAAAAGATAATTTTCAGAATGAAATAATGAAAAGAACAGAAAACTACAGCCAGACTAAGTCTTAGAAATGTTTACAAGGACTGTGAGAAGATACCATAGGTGAATTTAAGTGTTCCATTGACATCTTTTAACATTTACAAAGCACAAAATCCAACTCCCACCAATATTTTGTTAAATAAGGCTTAAGTTTGCCTCACATTTAGAACAAGTCTCTTATCTCTTCTTAGATTACAAATTAGCATGGATATCCAGACAGGACTAGGAATTATCAGGCCAGTACGCCATATAAGGCCAGCAAAAATTTTTGGTACACGATGGGACAGACATGTTATATTTTTCCTCACCAGCCTTTGAGCATCTGCCTGTAGAAATTACAGCGTACATGTGTAAACATCACACCTTATACTATAAAGATGTGCAACTATTATCTTTCAGTAAAAACTAATTACCTAAAATATTTAATGGTGGAGAATGACTTAGAAAACTTTGAGATAGTCCTTTATACTCTAAGATTCCACAGTATTCCAGTTCTCTCACATGAGATAGACTTTCACATTTTTCCTTACACTTATGTCTTTGATACATTCTGTGCTTTGCTGCATCAAAGATAAAGAGTTTAAGAGCCTGGCAACACAAGTCAGATTGATGGCTAGCCTTGGGGCAGAAGTCTGACTTGTCAGAGACAATGGTTTCACCCTTAGTTTTGAAATCAAACTCTAGACTCTATGTCTTGGTTTTAAAATGACCAATTATATCTGCAAGAAAGAAAAGGAATCAAATTGTTCCTGAAGATTCATTCACTTTCTCCATTTGGAGTTACTGAATTTTCATGCACTATTTCCTAGCTGCTGAACTGTTTGTACAAAATGCAAAGGAGATGTGTAAAAGTAAACACTTCCATTTTTTTTCTTCAGAGAGGCAGTCTCTGAACTAGCTGGGTGCAAATAAAAGGTCATTAAAATAAATCTATTACTATGTCTCTACAGGAGAACTAGCCATCACCAGCACAAATTAGTACTACATAATAACTCATTGGTGTCCTAGTTGCCCGGTGGTGATGTCTGGACAGATCAGAAGAGTCAAGTTTATTGAAGATTCAGCACAGATCAAATGGTTTCTCCATTCATGTTTTTCAGAAGTTCCAGAGACATGAAAAAAATACATTAATCCAACTAATGTAATCCAAACCTAGTGAACCTAATGATAATTCCAGATATACTTACACTCGAGAGTGTTAGTAGGAAAGGAACTGGTCTACTTCCCAGATGTTCTAAGTTACATTAATCAAATATACAGAAAATTAGTATGAATTTCTTCAACTGTTAAACAATGTGTCTACCAAGTTAACATAAGCTACAAGCTATCAAAAATAATTTGATTATCCGCTCATTAAATGTAAAAACGTATTGTTATTCAATAATTTATACTAAAGTTTAAATCATTTATTTTATTTTACAAGACATACAAATTACTCTAAAACATGATGCAAAGTTGTAAAGACATGTATGCCATTCTGTCTTAAATAAAATCTGGCCACTGTTGACTTCTGAAGCTTTTCTTAGCAAATGAGTATTTCTACTCTCATGCCGGGTATCAAGCCTTTCTAATGTTGGCTCTGAATACAATAATGGAAAACTCTAGTAAATTAAAGTGGACTGGATTCCTAAAGAGGAATTGTCTTTCTGACAATAAAATTTATCCAGACAGGGTATAAAAACAGTTCATCATTTAGATTTTCCTTAAATGACTTGGTCTCTGAATAATATTAAAATATGTAAATTTTGCATTTCTTAGGTAGATATACATTTAGTAACTATGAAAAATTAACAGGAAAGATCCAGATATATACCAAATATCTCATATTCTCAAAAAATGATAACAATGTGACATCCTTGATTATAAGGTAAAATATAGCCTGATGGCACCATAAAATAAACAACTGGCAAGTTATTATTTTCCAAATATCTATTATGTCTAGTATACTATGCAAAATATAAAATGAATAAAATGTTAAGCTGGGTGCCAGTGGCTTATGCCTTTAATTTAACTACTAAGGATGCCAATATCTGAGGATCATAGTTTAAAGCCAGCCTCCGAAGAAAACTCCATGAGACTCCTAACTTGAATGAACCAGCAAAAGCCAAAACAGACCTGTGGCTCAAGTGGTAAAACACCAGCTGTGAGTGGGAAAAGCTCAAGTATAGTGTCCAGGCCTTGAGTTCAAGCCCTAATACGAAGACACAAAAAAAAGTTATTTCTAACAAAATATTTATTTGCTTTCCGAGACAAAGAACTATCTATTATATTTTGTATTCCACAACAGAAAAGATATAAAAGGGGACGATTTTGATAGCTATCTTGTTGCTAAAGAAAAAAAATACTGTGAACAGATTATCTACAACATTGGACAGATAAACCTAACCATAAGGTACATTGTTGTTCTTATTATTCTTGACAGAATAGCCAAGGGAATGGAAGGGATGAGGTGATTATGCCAACATTTCTTGATTAAATGAATGGAATCATACTTTCAAGTGAGAACTTTTGATATTTGGTTGAGAGAAACAATTCTGATTCACCAGTTTTCTGGCCAGCTTCATGTTGATTCTGATTAAACAAATTAAAAGGAATGGCCCTTGCTGTCTCTGACAAAGTGACAAAATTCAGACTCCTGCTGCCATGTCTGATGGATTAGCCACAGTCACTAAGAGCAGCGAGCATGATGAGTCACAGGTGTGGGAGCTTCTTCTGCAAGGCTTAATTACATCCCAGTTCATACCACACTGCTGTGTGCTACAGAGGCTACTCTAAAAAAAAATGATGCCAGGACATTATTAGTTTTGTTAAGGAGGACAAAGAATGATTATTATCACTGAAAGTGCCTTACAAGATCATAAAACAGTTTCAAAATAAAAAATCACATAGATAAACCCTAGATGAAAGAAGGTAGAAGCAGCTTAATCCAAGTACAAGCTAGAAGGAGGTTTTGCTCTAATGAGAGACTATTAGCCGAAAGGCATATGCCTTCAGCGTTCCCTGAGAAATTGAAATAGATATGTAATATACTGCCATTGTCAGAGTAATGGAACATTGTCCATTTTCCCTTTGCATCTTAAGTGATGCTGTCAAACATGCCCAGATGAGGCTTGTTAGCTTTTAATTTGCTTTACAGACCGTCTGCTATCTTGCCCACTTTAAAGACATGCTATATCACAAGCATGGCTTTCCAATTAGCTAGGATGTTGGATCAGATTCAAGACACCCCAAAAAATCAATTTTACAACTGCCAAAGCCAATTGCCAGAGGCAAGGAGAATCCCCATGATTTAAGGATGTTATAGTGTTTGTAAACCTTACAGAGTTTACTGCTTCCTTAATTGGCCAACCTTTATAAAAAGTACTTCCTTTACTAACATAAAAATGATAGTGAAAACATAGAGGAGAATAGATTTTCTCCTAAAATATAATGTAAGCATTAGGTAAATTTCATTTAGAAATAACCTGAAATTTCATTTTACTTCTATTGGGGTTGATCTGGGCTTCATTGGCTTTACTACTGAGGCAAACCACCTGTTTTTGTTTTGTTTTGTTGTTTAACTTTGCTTTTCAGCTAGGACCTAACTTATTTTTCTGATAGGCCTAACCTGGTTGTGATAGCTTCTAACTACAATCTTCCTGTTTGCTTCTCCCCAGTAGCTAGGATTATAAGCAGGAACCAATGCACATATAGTTATTGTAATGCTAAATATTTTTAATAAGTTTTTCATTGTAAGAATACTGTACAAGAGAGGGATTACAGTAACATGAACAAGGTAATGAGTACATTTCTTATTTAGCATTGTTGCTAATATTTTTTTAGTGAGACCAAAAATATCTTCAATATTAATAAACACTAGCTGAGAAGTATACTAGCATTAGCACAAACCAGGTATATTTCCATTTGTTAGATTTCTATGATTAAAAGCCATTCTTTGTATTTTCAGATATTATAGGATCTATAAAATATTAATGTATTTGTGCCATATACATTGTAATTATATTGAATTTTGTCCATTTACTCCAATTCAATTTACCTTGTTTGGAATTAGGATAAAAATCTGTAATGAAATATTTTCACTTAGTGATACATTTTTCTCAGTTCTCTTAGTCATTTTTCACATAGTATAACAATTCACTTTTCTTTTTGATTTTCAGCACTTTTCCCAAACTTTGAAATTTGCTTGACCTACTATCTCAATGTTGCTTTTGATCCATGATAGCATTTTAAAATATCAGTGCTTAAGTTATTTTGTTTTTAATTTTTTATTAGTCATGGAATATAAATTCAGGGTGTGGGTACCAACCAAAGGTTTAATAAAACTTTGACTATCAAGGTAACTAGCAATGTTTCCTGTAAGTAGTATTATCAATAGTCATGAGAAAAAGAAATTTGAGCTACAAGATGTAACATTTTTGAGACTCAAACTCAAATTGAATACAATTGAATTAATGTCATTCATTCTAGGACTTTTATATTGAAAGAATAAATATTGATACAATATACATCTAACAAGTCAATGAAGAACATGGGTAAAACTGAAAGGAAATGTACTGAGGTTCATGTATTGCTCCTCCAGATCTCCATGGATTACTCTAAGAAATTATTAATAGAAAAACCTAGAGTACTCAGAATGAAAACAAAGCTTTCAATTCATCATTGCCATCAATACCATAACTACCAATTCAAACTTAATACCTTCATTAGGTTTACACATACATTAAGTACATTTCATGATCAAATGCAAAATAATATATACATATATATTAAAACATGGTAGTATAGATTGAGAGGACTTATCCCTATTGTGTAAATCAATCATATAATGAGTTATGCATAAGATTTGTTTGAGGCACTCTTATCTTTTTTTCTGCTCTTGGTCATCCATAGAACTATAGCCTTGGAAAGGATTGCATTTTAAAGTGATATTTACATTACAGTGTGATCATCATCCTTCAAAAATAATTTCCCAATTATGCTTTTAGATTTTTCCCCTGTCTCATTTTATACTCTTGTCAAGGAAAGCAGCTTCATTGTATTTTAATCCCATTTCATATTCAATCAAATGAGTCTGATCCAACTTAATCAACTATATTATTAGAAGTGTGAATCTTCTGTTCTTACAAGTTTCTTAAAATCAAATTTATTCTTATTAATATGATTCAGTCCCCTTGACTGCATTTTAAATGTTTTTGCCATGTATTTACCTAGTTACCCAAAAAGAAGTATGGGAAATTAAGGCTTTGAAATTAACTGGGTCAGAAGACAATACACTCTTGTTACAGGGGGCCAGAATATATCTGATAGAAATAAAAGGGTATTCTTTCTACTTTGCATTTTGTATTCATCTTTATTGAAAAGGTGATGAGCAGGGGAGTTACAGTTACATCTGTAAGGTAATGAGTACATTTGTTTTTAAACACTGCGACCCCATTCTTCATTTCCTCCCAATTCCCCCTTCCTACTCCCCTCCCTCCCAAGTTGTAAGGTTCATATCCAACAAGTGAGTGTCAATGTTGCTTTAGTTCATCTTTCATCCTGCTGTTTCTGCGATTCCCTTTCCCTTCTACTAATTGAATAATCTTATACACAAGACACAAGGTACAGTAAATTAAAAGAAATGAAAGACAAAAAACAACCTACATATGCATAGAAATAAGAACCTCTGTTTCCATATCTTGGACAACAAGTCAGAATAGGTTCTTCTTTTAGTGAAGTCTTTGGTCATGAAATAAGGGCTACTTAAGTCTTCTCCCATATTAGACAGGGTCTCCCAGAGGAACACAACCAATAAGATATAGATATGAACACCAATATATATTTATAGAAAAAGACATTGAGTTTGACTGACACAACTAGAAGAAAAGTTCTTCTGCAGGGCTCCAGTGGTTTACACCTATAATCCTAGTTACAGGAGGCTGAGATCAGAGGATCATGGTGCAAAGACAGCCCAGGCAGGAAAGTCTGTGAGACTCTTATCTACAATAAACAACTCAGAAAAAAAAAATAGTGGGGCTGTGGCTCAAGTGGTAGAGTACTAGCCTTGTGCATAAAGAAAGTCAAGGACAGAGTCAGGACTTGAGTTCAAGTCCCAAACCCAGAAAAAAAGAAAAAAATGTCCTTCAATCTATTATCTGGTGGTGGCCCAAGAATTCTTGGTGGCCCAAGAATGCTTGTTAAGTAGTTTCAATTCAAGCTAGAAGTACTAGAAAACAGTGTAGGTCCTGATTAAAGTTACAACATCTGAAATCAGGAGCTTTGCTATCCAAGAGCAGGAGAAAATGAATGTCAAGGTGCAAGCAGAAAGATATTTGGCTTTTCTCCATTTTATTGGTTGATTTGTGTCCTCAGTAGATTGGATGATATCTGCCCTCAATGGTGAGGGTAGGGCTTCTTGATGTAGTCTATTAATTTAAATGCTATCTGTTCCGGAAACATTCTACCAGTTACACTTAAAAGTTATGTCTTGTCAGCTATCTTCCAGGTGTTCCATAGTTTAGTCATGCTGACACATAAAATTACCATCAGAATGGATAATCTATTTCTTCTGGCCAAGTGAAATACTGTCTCTTCTGTTTCTTCAGTCTTTAATTTCCTGTAGGGAAGCAGATACACAACAAAAAAAGATCTAAAAGCAGTTAAGGATGTAAAATTTATTTTAACAATAGTGTATTCAATTACAAAATATTGTCCAGAACATTAAGATTTTTGAATTCCAACACACATATATACAGTATTACAGTTATCTGTTTTAAACTGTGTAAGCTTTTCATTTTTATTTTTTTTTATCTTTTTGTCATCTGTGGAGCTTGAACTCAAGGTCTAGACACTGTCCCTGAGCCCTTTGTGCTCAAGGCTAGTACTCCACCACTTCCAGTTTTTGAGTGGTTATTTGGAGATAAGAATCTCACAGAGACTTTTCTGCCAGGGCTGGCTTCAAACCTTAATTCTCAGATCTTAGCCTCATGCATATCTAGGTTTATAGATGTGAGCCACTGGTGCTCATCTGTGTGATATGTTTTTATCCCAACCTCTTCATGGTTTGCTCTGTAAACTAGTCCTTGATTATGTAGAAGAAGAATGACTATTTAAAGCAATAATACACCCTCACAGAACTTTTAAAGACAGGTCACATTCAGCATAAAATTGTGGTTTTCCTAGTCATTTTCAGACCAAAACATATTTTAAAATTGTTTTCTTCAAGAACACAGTTATTCAATGTATGAGAAAATGTTAATGTGTTACTGTAATGTGGAAACAATGAAACTTTGTCTTCTGAGATAACTTTCAATGGCAAAGTGCAAGGCTTGAGTAATTACAGAAGATAAACCAAGGGGTCTCATCTTAAATCTTTACTATCATTTGTTTATTAAAGATTTTATTCAGATAATCAATTGCTCCTCGACCAGGAAGATTTTTGTCTTTTTTTTTTTTTTGGTACTGGGGATCGAAACCAGGACGTTGCACTTGCTAGGCAAGTGCTTTGCCACTGAGCTACATCCCAGCCCAACCAGGAAGATTTTTTTAGTGGCTTTCTTAACAGCAGTATACATGGTGTGCTCTGGATGAAAATTGACACCCATTATTGGTGTCAGGGAACAAAACATTTTAAACTACATTTAATGCTTTGTATAAAATCACAAACCTTAACTGTTGAAAATTTATAAAGAGATACAAAATAAACATTGAAGAAAATAAGATTTGGCAGGATAAATAATAAACAGAGAGCTAATCTATCCAAATCATTCATTGATATATTTCTAGTCTTTTCCCTACTTCCTGCTTTTGTCCTCCCTAACCACTTATTGGTTGTTTATAATTTATCTGCCTTCTGAAAAATAACTTAGTTTATTAGTTAGTTAGTTGTTCTATTCCCATACAAAAATATAGAAGACTTCAACCACATTTACCTTTTTTTACACTTCCCATTGACCCATTCCCTCCTCTTCTAACTACACACCAACATAGCTTGTTCTGTTTTTCTGTAATTCCATTTATTTCAATGAATATCAATGGCAAAAGAAGTTTCACTGTGGACATTCACCCATGAATATATTATAGCCCAGTCACATTGACCTCATCTGTGATTCTCTTTCCTAGTCCCCATTTTCTCTGCTGTTCAACAACTTTCAGTACATTTCCTATGCCATATACATATATAGATATAATGCATTTTGACATCATTTGTCCTGTCCTTTCCCATTCTTTTGTCAATTTGCATGTACCCACATATAGTCTCAAGATAACATCTTACATATAAACATTTCCTTTAACTTTCCTATCACGATTCTTTGGACTTAATCTGAGTTTCTAATGGTGAAAAGTCAAAATAAAAATTTAGGAAGCTTCAATTAGTATATAAAAAATTAGCCATGTGGTATGAGTACACATATTCTTAACAGTCAGGAGGCTGAGGCAGGAAGACTGCATTGAGACCAGTCTGGGCAATACATTAAGGGTCCTCTTAAAATAGTAGTAGTGTTGTAAGGTGAATCATCCCAGAAGCCACACTTTAAAATATACAATATTAGATTCTTTATTATACAGTTAACAGGCTGCAGGCTGCCAGTTGTTACAAAGGCATGCAGTACACAAATACACATAACTCAGCTAGGAAACCTGCTAAAGAGGAAAGAAATAACAAGAACAATACCAAGAAGCCAATTCAGCTCCAATGGAGAGCTGACTTGGGACTCCATGATGACTGGAGATGAGCCAGGAGACAGGACACAGGACAGGAACACAGAGAGACACGTTGCATGGAGTTCGGTAGCTAGGCTGGTCCTGGCCTAAATAGGTCGCCACATGGGGCAGATCCTCAGGAAATTCCCAGTACCAGGCACTAGACTGACAGATTCAGTAACCTATCAGCCAAGTCCTGCCCCTGCCTCCAGGGGTCCAGGCATGCCCATTACCTGGGAGGCAGGGCATGGGGGCAGTTTCCTTATCCCAGCATAAAGACAAGATGCCAGACCTATTATCCACGATGTGGCCAATATGGCGCTGGACAGACCTGACCTTACTTCAGTAGTAGTAATAATAGTAGTGGCTAAATCCATTGTCAAAGTTATCTTCCCATTTCAGGAAATTTGTAAGTAAATATATAAATAAAATATATTTAATTCTACTGAATAGCTACCTATGGGTGATTTCTTTTGCAGTAATATAAAGTTAGAGAAGGAATTTGTGGGTAAATGAGTGTCTTTAAACTTTCAAAAATACACAGAAATGGAGAGATAAAGGGTGAACAAATGCAGCAATGATACTCACTAGACACCATTGAAAATGAACTATACAACTTGTAAGTGGGGAAGGGAGGGAAAAAGCAGGAGACAGCAAGAGAAGAAATGACATTGTTCAAAAAGAAATGCATTCATTATCTGCCTTCTGTAACTGTAACCCCTCTGTACATCATCTTTATAATCATAAAATAACCCTGATCTTTTCAAAAATATTTCTAAACTAGGTGCCGGTGGCTCATACCTATAATCCTAGCTACACAGGAGGCTGAGATCTCAAAATACTCGTTAAAAGCTAGCAGGCGCAGGAAAGTCTGTACAATACTTATATCCACTAACCTACTCAAAAATGCTGAAAGTGTCACTGTGGCTCAAATGGTAAAGCACTAACCTTGAGTAAAAGAAGCTAAAAGGCCAAGTCAAACCCCAGGACCAGCAAATAATAATAATAATATATAGATGTATTTAACAAGCATGAACTCAAATATAAAAATAACATTTCAGAATAGAAGACCTACTGTTATTAGGCACTTTTGCAAATGTAAGAGCCATATGAAGAATAGAATATACATCTATATTTTTACTAAATCTGCCTATTAATTTTCTTGTGCACAGAACAAGGCTAGTATTATTACCTGAAAGACATTTTTTGTGTTGATGATCAATTAAATGAAGCTGTGTAGGCCACAGAAAGGAGGACTTAGTATAAAATAGAAAAGGAGAGAGAAGGAAGACACCAGTGACGAGAACACAAGCAGAAGAGGAGAAAAGGAGGAAACAAAAGGTCTCATGGTTTTCTAACACTAATTTCCCCATAAGAGCCTGGTCTGGCATTCTTCAGTTGTACCTTAGATCAATTTGGAAAATCTTCAAATCTTGTTGTCAAGGCTACATCTCTGACCAATTAGATCAAAAATGCTGGGAATGCAACTAAAGCAACAGGAGGCTGTAAATCTCTGCAGGTGAATCTTACATGAACACAATTGCTCTGAGCCCTTCTTCAGTTTCCCATTACAACACCATCCCTGCCTGCTGAGTGTTTGAGAGCTCTGATGTAATAAATACTGGAATCCCATAAATCTGAAACACGCTGAGGTACTTTTAATAAGCATATTCTTCTAGCACACCTTACATACAACAACGTGTTTGGTGTTAGACTTTTACAGAAGAAGTTCAAGTATCTCATAGCTACTGACTCACAAATAAAAATTCCCTGCTGTACTTGGGGGAAATGTATATTATAATGTAGGTCTCCATCACTGTCTGATTTTTGAGCTTTAGTATATGCATTTATAGATTATGAAATTTCAAAGCCTGGACCTACGTGGATCTTTTTTCCCCTCAAGACCACATCAATAAAGTCTTGTGCTGGATCATTTAATTGCTTGAATGGAAAGTAGCTATTTACAGAAAAATTATGTGCCATAAAATGTACTTGTAAAATTACACAACCAGGCAAAGTTTCTCAGAACCATCTCTCAGACACACTGTATGCAAATTTTTGTTTCATTTGATGCTGATTTCAGTAAAATACATTTCTCCCATCAATTAGAGAACAGCATATAGATATAAGCTGGAAGGGATGCTAAAACATGAAAGAGAAACAAACCCAATCACTTGAGCAGGAAAGAAAAGAGTTATGTTTTCTTATCACAATGGGAAAATGGTTACTATTACGAACAAGCAAGCCCTTTACAGTAATAAATGAATTTTTCATAAGACGATATTTTTTACTAGCTGTTATAATCATTTTCTCCTTATTGTGTTCTCCAAGTTGCCAATAACATCATTTTAACATTCTCATGCAACAAGCCGTGCTTCACTATGTGGCCTAATATTTCACTTCAATATCCATTCATTTTCAATAGCTCAGGCTCTCCAAGGCCTCGCAGAAGCACTCTGTCTCTGGTAAGACGTCAATTTAAGTGTGATGTATTATTTAGCTTGCTAAAGGAGGTGTAACCACTCGGTGGCAATCAGGGGAATCATGAGCAAAAAAGTGTACAAACATCTGGGACCCAAAAGTCATTTCACTGGCTAATAGTGTCTGGACTTTGCTAATGGATCTTATTTAAAGTGCAGGACAGTATTTATACATTTTTTAAAACCCTCTATAACACAACTAAAAAGACATTTTATTTCGATTACAGTCCTCTACGGTTCAGAATAAAGTGTCCCCAATGTAACCTACAGATACTTCTGGAATGTACATCACAGGAGAGCAGCCTAGGAGTCTCATACTGTCATACAAAGTGCTCAGTATTTGTTTAAAGGTCCAGACCACTACCCCCCTCATACAAAGAACCCAGGAGTGCAAAAGGCTTTAAATACCACTGTGGACTTAGCCTGTCTGAGTCAAATTCTTACTATGTCATTTCTATATTATGGATTTTTTTCAAAGATTGTAGATTGTATCATTTCTCATTAATTTTAAGTGGCACATTTCTTTTTGAATCATTCATCTCTGGGGAAAAAAAAACATGTTTTTAAGTCTGAAAACTGTGGTAATAGGACAAGAACAAAACATATCTCCTAACATGAAGTGGCAAATATTTTGAGTAATAATATAATCTGCTTTATGAAGAAGCTGAGGCATAGGAAAGTTACATAGCAAGAATATGACTCAATAGAAGCTATGTCTCAGTCACTATGACCTCTCTTACTTCTGCTACATGGTTCAGAATGTCTTGATATATGCTGTCCCCCTTACTTGGTTCTATGGAGCAGGGTTTCAAGCTTACCCTGGAAGGTACAGCATGAACAAGAAATAAACTCCTGCATATTGAGACCCAAACTGACATCTTATATACAAATGGAAATGATATCAATAATCTAAAAAATAGATTATGTGAGTATTAAAGAAATACTCATAAATTATTATAAAGTATTCTATGAGAGTATTCAGTGTTAGTCATTGTTACAATTGATATTACACAGATATCTAAGCCAAAGAAGACTTTTTACTGATGAGGGTATTTGTCCTTTACGAATATGGTGCTCTTATGCCTTATTCATGGAATATAATTAATTTGGATTGTGTTTTGTCATACTTAACTATGTGGGAATTGCTAATCTAGTTAGCAATTCGCTAATACAACCACTATTTGAAACTGGATAGAGTTGACAGACTATGCAATGAAATGATAGAATGTACAGCCACATTTTAATTTCATACCAAATCACAAACAAATTTTATAAAGACCACTTTTTATGAAACATATAGGACATGCATTCACCAAAAATTATCTGTTATTTATCTGAAACATAAACTGAAAATACCAGTCGTGGTCTGATAGTCACCATATGCCCTCTTTCTCTTC
>NW_012267342.1:7132402-7164940 GCF_000151885.1 Dipodomys ordii
TCTGGTAAGACGTCAATTTAAGTGTGATGTATTATTTAGCTTGCTAAAGGAGGTGTAACCACTCGGTGGCAATCAGGGGAATCATGAGCAAAAAAGTGTACAAACATCTGGGACCCAAAAGTCATTTCACTGGCTAATAGTGTCTGGACTTTGCTAATGGATCTTATTTAAAGTGCAGGACAGTATTTATACATTTTTTAAAACCCTCTATAACACAACTAAAAAGACATTTTATTTCGATTACAGTCCTCTACGGTTCAGAATAAAGTGTCCCCAATGTAACCTACAGATACTTCTGGAATGTACATCACAGGAGAGCAGCCTAGGAGTCTCATACTGTCATACAAAGTGCTCAGTATTTGTTTAAAGGTCCAGACCACTACCCCCCTCATACAAAGAACCCAGGAGTGCAAAAGGCTTTAAATACCACTGTGGACTTAGCCTGTCTGAGTCAAATTCTTACTATGTCATTTCTATATTATGGATTTTTTTCAAAGATTGTAGATTGTATCATTTCTCATTAATTTTAAGTGGCACATTTCTTTTTGAATCATTCATCTCTGGGGAAAAAAAAACATGTTTTTAAGTCTGAAAACTGTGGTAATAGGACAAGAACAAAACATATCTCCTAACATGAAGTGGCAAATATTTTGAGTAATAATATAATCTGCTTTATGAAGAAGCTGAGGCATAGGAAAGTTACATAGCAAGAATATGACTCAATAGAAGCTATGTCTCAGTCACTATGACCTCTCTTACTTCTGCTACATGGTTCAGAATGTCTTGATATATGCTGTCCCCCTTACTTGGTTCTATGGAGCAGGGTTTCAAGCTTACCCTGGAAGGTACAGCATGAACAAGAAATAAACTCCTGCATATTGAGACCCAAACTGACATCTTATATACAAATGGAAATGATATCAATAATCTAAAAAATAGATTATGTGAGTATTAAAGAAATACTCATAAATTATTATAAAGTATTCTATGAGAGTATTCAGTGTTAGTCATTGTTACAATTGATATTACACAGATATCTAAGCCAAAGAAGACTTTTTATTGATGAGGGTATTTGTCCTTTACGAATATGGTGCTCTTATGCCTTATTCATGGAATATAATTAATTTGGATTGTGTTTTGTCATACTTAACTATGTGGGAATTGCTAATCTAGTTAGCAATTCGCTAATACAACCACTATTTGAAACTGGATAGAGTTGACAGACTATGCAATGAAATGATAGAATGTACAGCCACATTTTAATTTCATACCAAATCACAAACAAATTTTATAAAGACCACTTTTTATGAAACATATAGGACATGCATTCACCAAAAATTATCTGTTATTTATCTGAAACATAAACTGAAAATACCAGTCGTGGTCTGATAGTCACCATATGCCCTCTTTCTCTTCGTTAAATTTGCATATCCATAAATACATATAAAAACTATTTTAAAATCACAGATGCTATTAGTTGTTAAATTTTAGTTTAATCACTTTGGATTTATGGAAAAGACATATCAGGTCAAGGTTCACAATATTTGGTGGGTTTTTGTTTGTTTGTTTGTTTGTTTGTTGTGTGTGCCAGTCCTGAGGCTTGAGCTCAGGGCCTGGGGGCTGTTCCTGAGCATTTCTGCTTAAGGATAACACTCAACCACTTGTGCCACAGCTCCAATTCCAGCTTTATACTGCTTAATTAGAAATAAGAATCCCACAGACTTTCCTGCTTGAGCTGGCTTTCAACTATGATCATCAGATCTCAGCCTCCTAAGTAGATAGAATTAAAGGCATGAATCACCAACCCCCAGTTATTGTTTTAAATGAATCTGTAGACTTCTCTATTGAATGTTCTCATTAGTAAAGTTGGAAAACTGTAAGAGTTCTTAGAAATCTCTCTAAGCAGAAAGGTACACAATTATGTCAATGAACTCTTAGTTTATTAAGATCTATCTATTCTATTTCCCAATCTTTTTTCAATTTAAGGATCATTTACATGGGCTTCTTTGTCCTTCCCATTATTCCAGGGATTTTATCAACTTTATAAGAGTGGGCTTCATAAAAGTTCTTTAAGGTAGATTTTGTTATTATCTCCATTTTACAGGTGAAGAAACTGAGACCAAAGAAGTTGCATTATGCTGTCTGGGATCACATAATATGGTAGTAACTTCAGAGTTCTAATCAAATTAATCTAGTTTTATCATATCTGTAGAATAGCATGATGCAATGTCCTTCCAGCATAGAGCCATATCAATAATTGATGAGGGCACATTTTCAATTCTATCACTTATGTTTGATAGAAGAGTATGTAATTTTTAGTTTCAATAAGTGACATTCAGTAAAATTGACTTCTGGTGACAAGGACAAATGTGGCATTCTCATCTGTTGGGGGCATTAAATAAATACCAAACATAAGAACATTCCAGTTCTTTTACTATGGAAACTTATAATTTGAGGTGATTTCTCCTAAGAGTATTTTTAAACATATTTTAAATATCTTTGCTTAGAAACCTTGGAACAACGTAGCATAGCAATTAGAGCAAATCATAAGCACTGGTGGAAAAATTAATTTCTTAGAAATTCTTGGAGGCCACCTACTGAGACTCTGTGCCAATATTTAATTGTTTCTGTGGTCATGTAACTTGAAACGTGGCCACTAATGAACAATTTTGTTTTCTTTTTTGGCCTATGAGAAAAGTAAAGAGAAATATTTAGTGTCAATGCATAATTATGCTAGCAAGTAAAAGGCTGGAGCACATGATATAACAGACATATAAAAATGATGACATTCTTAGAAATTAAGGCTAGGTTATATTAGCTTGGGGGAGACTCCTGGGATCCAATGATTTTTGTGGTAGAATAATAGGAGTATATAGTTCAAGCCAGCATTACCATGGAAATGGCATGAACTCTAAATTTCTAATGAATTAATCTCATAGACTCGATATTATTTACCAAGAAGGTACACATGTACTCACAAAAACACTGAAGAGTCTGTAATCCTTGGATTTCTCTAAGGTTATGTCTCTCCTACATAATATAATATTGTTGCAAATTTTCCAAGTTCATTTGCATGTTGCTATTATTACAAATACAAAATAGTGCTTGACATACTGCTGGTTCATGACTGTAATCCTAGCTAGTCAGGAGGCTGAGATCTGAGATCATGATTTGAAAGCATGGAGACAGAAAAGTTCCTGAGACTCTTTATCTTCAATTAGCTACCAAAAAAGCTGAATGTGGAGCTATGGCTCAAGTGATAAAGAGCTGGACTTGAGCATAAAATCTCCAGGACAGCACTCAGACCCTGAATTAAAGCCCCAGGATCAAATGAGAAAAACCTTATAATTGTTTATTTCTGGAAGTTTCCATTTCATATTTGGAGACTACAGTTGACAAAAGGTAACTAAAACTGTGGAATGCAAAACTACAGTAGAAGTTACCACTGTTTAATTTTATGAGTAAATAAAAAAGAAACTGATTATTAAATGGCTGTGGCTTGGTGGCTGAATTAAATTTGAACCCAGAGCTTGGAAAAGATTTATCTTTTCACTAGACACTATGGCAGGAGATTTTTGGAGTCAGGTCCATATTTCTTTGCTTCAAAAATCACTCATTACAACATGCCAAATAAATACTAATTATCGTAAAAAGCATAGAATGTAAATTTACTATGTAGCACAAGTTGCCACATTTGTGGAATGGGAAGACTTTAGTCAATCTTTCCTAACATTCACTAATATGCATAAACAGAAGGAAGAATTAGGGGCTGGGGGTTAGAATCTCTCATGTGATTAGTGTTCATAGGTGGCAAGCCACATTCACCAGTAGTCACAACCGTTTATTTCCTCAAGATTGGTCAGGTGAGGATTTGTTACAATAAGTCCTCTATTGCAAGCACATGATCTTGTCTTGCTTGGTTCCAAGATGGCTGAAAATCTACTACAGAAGAGATGGCTAAGAACAAAGGATATAGATCCAAGTTGGAAGCTGAGTTGCCGAGAATTTAATCTTTCTTTCTGTTCATTTGTGTGCCCAAGTAAAGAGTCCGCCAGCCTCAAGAAAAGCAGCTTTTAAGCACTTGTCATGCTCTTATACATTTTTCTAGAGCTATCTAGTGAAATAGGTTTCAAAAATAAAAATTCCAAAAATGACCCCAGCCTCTCAATTTTATGAAGAGTCAGCATGCATTTTAATTAGAGCAACAATATTTTCTAACCATAAGTTCCTTCAGCAGAACAGCAGGTGAGTGAGGAGAGAGCCTAATTTTTTTCTTTTTCTTTCTTTTATTTTTAAGTTTACTGCATTCACTAGCTATATATCTTCCTAAAATTTCTTCCAGCACTATATGGTGAAGTTAGATGAGCAAAATGGAAGTTACATTTCAATACCCAGGAGAAAGCCTTGAGAAAACTTCACAAAACAAAACTTTAGTTTTCATTATATCCATCAGGCCTTCTGGTCCACCTAAGATACCTTAGCATCCTCGGAGACCTTTTAAATGCAGCAAAATGTCTGCCTCAGGTAAAATTGGCAACACGTTAGAACAAAGGTTTTGTAAGTGGTGGTTTATAAGGCTTGTAGGATTTGAAAAGTACATTTTTCCTTGTCTTGGAGATATGTCTTATTAAGATGACGTAGCCCCTTGGAGGCAATATTACTTTTTCAATAGTTCAAGCTTGCAATAACACTATTTCTTGGAAGGAAGGCTCAAGTATTTTTTATAGAGAATAGCAGGATGCTATTTGAGCAAATATTATTTCGGGAGATTGTAGATTTGCAGGTTATAGAGCTGCTAAGGCTACCCACACAGAAGCAGGCTGAAAGATGTAGTCGGAGAAGGGAGTCTCTCAGCTCGTAGACAGCAGTACTTCATTGCAAAATTCTCTTAAAAATTATACCCACATCAAAAGGAATCATCCTCATTTTAACAATGCCTTCCTTTTTCACTCACAGCTGCTATTAGAGACATGTTTGGATGTTTTTAAGATGACAGATATGAATCACATAATATATACAAATTAGCAAGTGATTTCCATTATGAAGCTCACTCAGGATGCCATATACCTGATTCAGATACACATAGAACTTCCTAACAATCTGTGAATATAAATTCCCTCTCTATATATGTAAGTGGTTATGTATCTGAAGGTTCTATCCTAATAAAATGAAATTTGAATAATACTTATAGAGGTATTTGTACTATATTTATATATATACTTAAATAAAATAATATAAAGATACAAACGAATATATGTACATATATATACATATATACATAAATAATATTTATATGCATGTGTATGTATAAATGCATATGTGTGAACTTCGTATACATATATGTATATATGTATATATATATATATATATATATATGAGCCTATGTTATTAAATCAGTACAGATAAAAATTAGAAGCATTCACTTAGTACATTAATAGTTTCCTTTTTTTTCAGTTGTGGAACTTTAACTCAGGGCCTTCCTGCTTTTACATTCAAGCCCAATACTCTACCAAGCCATAGCACCACTGCTGGTTTTCTGGTAGTTAATTGGAGATAAGAAGTCTCACAGACTTACCTGCCCAGGATGGCTTTGAACCAGGATTGTCAGATCTCAGTTTCCTGAGGAGATGGGATTACAAGTGTAATTTCCTAATTTTGCAAGATATAAATCAGAAACTATCAGATGAAGTAGGAATAAATGTTTCATTTACATTGTAAACTGTTGTGAGACACTTTTAATATGTGTGGAACTAGTTGGTTTTCTGAAGTCTGTGATTTGTTACAATACCCAGTAAGTTATTCTAAGTTCTTTACATGATTCTATATTATATATGCAGTGTCTCAGTCCTATGACAGGTTTGATATCTGTAACTAGCTCTACTCCATTTCTAAGACCTTTAAGGCTTTGTCAAGCACCAGAAGAAATATATGTATATATATATATATATATATATATATAAATATATGTATATATAATAGACATAATAATATGAACCATATATGATTTATGTTTTATGTGTGTTTATATATAGCATATGGTTTATATATATGTATGTGTACATATATGCATATAATAGTAATGGGATTTGGATCAGGTCCTCATGCTTCATAGGCAGGCACTCTTTTTGTCAGTAATACTCATATTTAAGCTTACTATCATTAATGAGATACTAGCTCTGTACCACTGTACTCCATTATTGGTTTAATAAGGCCTTGTTAACTTGTTTTTTCCCTAGATGTACTTAAACTGCTATTCTCCCTGATGCCAGCCTGAGTAGTAGGACTACAAGTTTGAACCACCAACACCCAGCCTAGACTAATAGTTTTAAGATGAAAATCTAAGCACAAGATTTTTTTCAAGATAGGAAACCTTCAAAATCAAAATTCCATGTGATTCCCTTATTAATTCACTCACTGATGTTTATAAAATAGTTATGAGTCAGATACTGAGATCAGTACTGAGTTCACTGTGAAAATAAAATTGTCCTAGACTCTGTCTTAGCATAGTGTGTGTGTGTGTGTGTGTATGTGTGTGTGTGTGTGTGTGTTATCAAGCTTTTCTCTCTGTCTTTAAGACAGACTGCATCTCTTAATCTATGGATTAATAACAATATACCTAGAATCTGAGTGTAACACATCCTTATTACTCATGACAATAATAACAAACCTTAATGGTATATTTATTATATTTGATGAACTATTCTATATGCTTTACAAATATTAATTTATCTAATAGTCTGAATATTATGAAATAAATGCTATTATCACCTCCTTTTTTTCTAATGAGAAAACTAAGGGCCCAAGAAATAAAGTAATTTACCTGCATTTACCTGTTTAATAACAGGTCTGCCAGTCACACTCCAGCAAAGGAGATTATCAATACCAGAAAACAAATGCTAAACAGTCTTTAGAAACATGTAGCTCTGTTGACCACAGGAACTGTTTAAAAATTATCCTGTCAATAATTGTTAAATGAGTGCTAAATAAGGGTTAGGTATTAATGTATGTGAAATAAGGGAAAGTAAAATAGCTATAAGCATTATTGTGAGAGTGTTGTTTAAATTGATAGACCATTTCTTACCTCTAATCTTTTATGGTGCCATGCATTATTGTCTCTAATCTGGGGCAAACACTGATCTTGAATCCAATTTACTCATCTTCAGGAAAAGGTGGCTGAGCTGATAATCTCCAAGGACTCATCTAATTCTCGATGACAGTTGTTGTAAGTCCCCTTGTTTCCAAATAACCTTCATTTCCATCCTGTACCAAGAGAGGAGCAGCATCATTGTGTCTAAACTTAGGAATTCTTATAAAATTCTCAGCAGTCTCAATAATTTAATACAAAATTATTTTACTATCTGGTAAATCTATTTAGTCAGTAACTGACTCTTAAAAATAACTCTTTTGTTTTATATTTTATTAATTGAGAAAAGAAAAATTCTTAATATTCCCTAAAGCCATAAAAGTTACCATCCATATGGTGTCTAAATAATCTGAAATAAGCTTTAGTCAAGTGTTGTCTTTGAGACATAAATTACCTTATTTTTGCCAAGTGATGGTGGATCAAGCCTATAATCCTAGCTATTCATCGATGGAGATCTGAAGTTCATAATTCTAAGCCAGCACAGCAGAAAAGTCTTTGAAAACTCTACTTTGTTTTGTTTTTTCCTTTATAAAGAAAAAAACGCATCTTATTTTGGATATTGATGTCTCAGAGAAGGAATCTGTAATTTTTCATTTCCTTAGCCAAGTACTCTAAAGAAGGTTGTGGAAGGGTCAAACTTGTAACTAACCATGGGGAACTTAACTAACCATGGGGAACTTCCCATATAGAAGAATAAAAGAGCAAGTTTAGCAGATACAGCCATTTATTGTTTAGCACTGCTGGGAATGGAACTCAGGGACTAAAACCTGCTAGGCAAGCATTCTACCAATGAGGGACATCCTCAGCCCCATTCTTTGATAGTCATGACTGTAAATAGCAAAGCTTAAGTTCAAGTCTTACTTTAGATCTGAGTTCTGCTTTTATAGACATGTCAATGCTGAATTTTCTCTCTTCAGATCTAACCAGAGGAAGCTAAAGAAAAAGATAGCCAAGATAGGGATACAAGAGCTTTTTATCTTTCTTGCTGTTCTTTTTATTGTACTTATAATCTACTATGTGATCTTTTTTGTTTCTTTTGTATGTTCTTCCCCATGGTACAACCCCTGTTTTCACTGTATTTGATTCTGGTGCCCTGCATCTTGTATATACATTTTTTCTAATTTGAGGAGGAAGGGAAATAACAAAATGCTGAAATAAGGATATGGGATGACCCATTGTAACAATGAGATGTACAAGACACTATGATGAAAACAAACTTTGCAACTTCTTTGGGGGGTGGGGAGGGAGGAGTTGGAGAGGTGGAGCAGGAAAGGATGGTAGGGGAAAAAAAAGGAGGGGGTAACAATAGTTAATAGGAAATATACTCATTACCTTAAGCATGCAAATATAACCTCTCTACATTATCTTTACAATAAATATATATTAAAAATAAAATAAAGTAATGTATATGAAAAAAGAAATGTACTCATTATCTTACTCATGTAACTGTAACCTCTCTGTACAATTAAAATAATAATAATAATAATACAGAATCTAATTGAAAGCTGTTAATCAATACACTCTTGGGGGGCTCAGAAAAAAGCAATAGAGAGGGTTATTCCAAGCAAAATATAAAACATGAATGTATGAAATACTATGATGAGATGCTTTGGTAAAATTAACATGAATTAAAACATGAATAACAGTGAATTAAAGTAGGCTCTCTGATGGGCTAACAAAGAGGGTAAAAGAGAATAAAAATTGTTGAAGTAGTTTATTTGCATGTATGAGACTAGAACAAAGAGAATTGAAATTGTTTTGAGAAGGGGAATGAATTAAGGAAAAGAAAGAGAGGGGTAGGTCTGAGATGAATATTCAGCTGTATGTGTGGAAATGTTAAAGAAATATGTTATAACTAATGTGTGCTAACATAAAAGAAAAATATTAACACTGGTTACATTTAATTGATGGAATCTCATGTATTTTTTACTTTTCTTCCCCTAAATACTGTTAGATTTTTTTGTTTTTATTCCATTAAGCATCCATCCATCCAGACAATACTAAAACAGAATATGAGTGGTAGAGATATACATTGATGCCTAAAATTCCTTACATGTGTATGTAGTTAATGGAAAAATAATAATGCATTGAGAATATTATTTTTACTACCTAAAAAAGTGCTGTTCTTGTTGCTGAAAAGGCAAAACATGCTTTATAAAATCCACAGCAGAAAATAAGGTTGATAAGTAGAAGTAAAAACAGGGATAAATTGCATTTGCCAAGGGTAAAGAAGGTAGAACGCACAATGCATGAGAGAATTATGTGAAGATGAGAATGCTGAGATCACATCCAGTGACCTTTCTTCCTAAAATCTGTGAAGATTTAGAATTTCAATTTGAAATCTTCAAACTTAATGACAGGCTTTTGTATAGAGAATGTGTGCTTACATCTGTATTTTCAAGGGCAGGCAGAGTCCACAAAATTCAATCTAACATACATTCATTGCATGTAGATGTTTAATTATCCTTTCCTTCATGATGGTAAAAGCTAGCCTGAATAAAACATTAAACTGTTAAGTCTTTCAAGGAGCTCTTCTTTTAAATTCTACTTTCAAAAAACGGTAGGACCTAGCTCACCATTGCAAAAATCCAAGGTAGAACAAATAAATTCTCAGGGAGTGATCTTTCCAGCCTTAGAAACTATGTTTGTATCAATTACCAACATAAGTCACCTTCAATGCTTCATTGCAGGAAGTATTTATTTCTGTGCATACTGATCTCTGCCAAAGGGTCCAATTCTTCTTTGACGATAAAATACAAATGATACTGAATCTCTTGCAAATCCCTAAGCTCATTCATTATGTCTGAAGAACCAGTGGATTATCTAGAGGAGAAAAGCAACCTTGGAAAGAAATGCAGGCAGTTAAGGCCGAAATACACCATATTCATCTTCCCCTTGTGTATCCAGGACATAATATAACTTCTGTCTATTATGTTGACATTAACAGATGAAGGCTGCCATGTATTAGGGAGTAAGAAATAGATATACATGATAGATAGATAGATGGATAACAGATGAGATAAATAGATAGATAGATAGATAGATAGATAGATAGATAGATAGATGATTGATAGATAGATAGGACAAGAGAAGAAAAAGGAGGGGGAGGGAAGACAAATACTAGTTTTTGCCTGTGGAAGCTAGTAAAGGTATTATTCTTTTTTGTAATTTTTATTTATATATTCAAAATATCCTTATATTTTTCAAAACAGCTGTAAAACTTATGTGCTGTTTTTCAACTGTCTCTGCCTTGAAATGAGTCGTTAAAAGTTGCTTTTGCTTTAATAAAATAAACAAAGTAGTCCATTTGTCTAGCACAAACCTCCTAGATTCTCAATTAGTTATTTCTGCATTAAGCTTGACTGACTTCCTATGCTAATGTGCTTTTATCTTATTTTTTCAAAAATAAGCATGTGACTACTTTATGGGGGATATGATGCCTCCAATTACATATGTCTCCTGCCTGGCATTATATTATGAATATAAGTCCAAGTTCCACCACTCAGTAAACACCATTAATCTGCAGCTTATACAAATCAGAAATCTATTATTTTAGCTATTTTAATAAGCAATGAAATCAGGGCTATTGTTAGCTTACTTACTGAGGAAAAGTGTTCTGTAATGCAAAACATCATTCTACTTTTATCAGTATTTTCATTGTTATATTAATAGAATATTACAGGATGTAGATTCCTGCAAAAATTAAGATTATATCTAAGACAATATATATCTAAGACAATATTCTCTTTCAGTAGCCTTGGTAAACAAATATCAGTAATGACTCTATGAATATTATGTTTGGTTTTTGAAGTTTGTAGTTTATAAAGACATTTCGTTTGTTTTTCATTTCTTTCTCAGTACACTTAATTTCATTCTGATGATTTGGGGGTAGATATGCCATAATAACTACCATAGACTTTTATGTCCTGCTCTTCCCATCCCTTCCTATCACAGAGCTTCTAACATCTTTGTAACTTCTACATGGTAACTAGATATATTTTGTTTATATTCAGTCCTAGTTCCTGGCTCTTGATTTAAGATCTTTTGTATCTCTTGTAATCTTCACAGTGGTAAGAAGGTCCTTTTGTATGTTCTTGAGATGAGAAGAGACTAAGGGTATCCAGCTGAGATCTACAAAGGAACACTAAGGAATGACTGTAGGATTAGAGGGTTGTATCCTCTTCACCACTCATCCCCAAAGAGAGGAGAGGAACTGAACTTGCTTTAGTTATTAATAATCAGTTATTTAATTAATCATATCAATCAACCAGAATAAAAATTCCAGTGCTCAGAACCCTTCCTGACTTCATTATATGAACTTCTTTATCTGGCTGTTCACCTGTTAGCTTGGTAATACGCTTTATTTATGCTAAGCATAAATGTTTTCCTGAAATTTTTGAGCTCTTATATAGCAAATTATCTAATAATAAGATACTGAACAAAATTCTGGTTTGTACCTGATTGTTCAGAATCATATGGTAACCCAGGGGTCACAATTAGCCACTGGAGTAGGGGAGAGTGGCATTGAAATAAGCTAAGGTGTAGGACACATAGTGTCTGCACAGAATCTCAGAATTCCTTGGTAGAAAACATTCATTTTGTATGAGAAAAGTTGGAAGAATTAAAAATAAAAACAACCTTCAAAATGTGAAAAGACGGCTGGGGAAAATTTTAGTTAATTGTTCTGTAGAGGGAAAAACATATTGCTTATAATAAAGAAATAAAGAGATTGAGCCATTAAGAGATTGCAACTGCTGATTGCAATGATCATTTGAATACTGCCTGAGGCCTAAAATTTCACCATTACCCTTTTATAAATGAAGAAAAGGAAAGCTAACAGCAAGTGGTATGTTGACAATCCTCAAGTGCTGCTCACAGATCCTCATGTCTCAGAACATTAAATAAAATATTTTCATGGAAAACAAAATGTATGTTTCTCAAAAATGGTTCATATTTGATTTATGAAAGTCTATTAGTGTGTGTATATGAATGATAGGTGTTTCACTCCAGATTTTATATGAGTTTTGTTCTGCTTCTTGTAACTTATACTTAATACAGTACACTAAATATGAGCACTCAAAAGTTAGTCAAAATTAAGCTAAATCCTTTGAATGTCATAGTTCCATGATAAAGCTATCATCTTGTCATATACTTAGAATTATGTATTGAAATTTTATAGTATTTTACTGGGGATCACAAAATTGTACGAGATTTAACCTCATAAAACAAGGATCTACTTCTGGAGTCAATAAATCTTTAGTGATTAATCAAATAAATGAATAAATGGATGAATGAATAGAAAGTTCAAGCAATCGTTATCTCAGGATAGAATTTTATCTCTATTCTCCATTTGCTCATTATCCATGTATGTTTAGATTGTATTGTTTTGAAATTTTTGGATACCTAAGATTCTTTACCTCTTGTCCTTATCAGTGGGGTAGAAAAATTCTTAAGATTCTATTTCATGGGAAACCATAGTTTCCCTTATTGGTAATAAATAGCAGATGTCTAGGATAATCCTAGAAGATGAGCAGAATAGATCATTAGTTATGTACAGATGACCATATAAGATAATGCTAAGCAACTCCAACAACATAGACAAAAGAGGTTTTTCTTTGTTGTTGTTCTCAATGAACTCTTTGATTTCTTTATTTTTTTTCTTTTGTGTTTTTCCCACTATGGTTTATCCCCTGTGGTCACTGCATTCAATTTTGGTACCCTGGGTTTGTATATATGTTTACCTGCAGTAGGAAGGGAAAGGGAACAACAAAATGGTGAGACAAAGGACAAAATGGGAACTGATAAAACAGCGATACTCACAAAACAATATGTTGGAAATGATCTGTACAATTTGGAGGGTGGGGAGCTGGGAAGGTGGCTCAGAGGTAGAGCGCTTGCCTTGCGTGCTTGAGGCCCTGGGTTCGATTCCTCAGCACCACATAAGCAAAAAGAAAAAAGCCGGAAGTGGCGCTATGGCTCAAGTGGTAGAACGCTAGCCTTGAGCTGAAGAGCTGAGGGACAGTGCCCAGGCCCAGAGTTCAGGCCCACGACTGGACCCCCCCAAAAAAAAACCCAAAAAAGGGGAACAAAAAAAAACCCAAAAAATTGGAAGGGGGGGAAAGGGGGAGAAAAATGAAGGAGAGGGTAATAAGTTACTTACATAACTGTAACCCCTCTGTACATCACCTTGACAATAACTTTTTTTAAATCTATTTCAAAAATAACCAACAAAATGCAGGTACGATTTGCAGGTTAGAGCATCAACCCAGCAAATTCAAGGCCCTGAGTTAACACTCTAGTTCACACTGCTAAAAAAAAAATAATTAAGAAATATTAAGGACATGGGTCACTAAATACTATATTAAGTTGCTTATTAGGATTTTAGTCATAAGTGAAAATATTCTTCACAGAAGTGCATAAGCTTATTAATAACTTACATTATATTTCAAGGTGCATTGCTTATAGTTTATGTGTTCACATTGATTCAACCAATAAATTCAGCTCTGCAATAATGTGTTGAATACAGTTAAATCCAGATATTAGAATTCTAATAGAAACTATTTTTTGAAAAATAGTGGGATATTTTAAGTTTATTTCAATAGACAGAAACCTCTTTGAAACTGTCATATGTTTCTGAGAGTTTTACAAACATATAAAAACTGGTTTTCTATTAAAAAAGAAAGAAAAGAAAGCATAGCTGCTGATGAGAAAGGACTTCCCTCGAGACCCATTAACAGAAAGGTAAACACACTATGCTTCACCAATTTGAGAATTCTCACCTATTTGAAAATTTTGTGTTCATATTTGATGCAGAGTAAATATGTTGTCAATGATTGGCCAATTAGTGCAAATTATTTCTAAATAGATTATTGGAATATTGATACCCAATAAGCATTAAGATCTTTATTAAGAACTAGGTACGCTTGAAAGTGTTTTATAAATATTTGATAATTAATGCCATCAAACTAACCACAGAAATACTGCTTAGACTGTTTTTTGTAAATACGAACAATGATATTTAAGAAGTTAAATGATACTGTTCATGGCCACACTGAGCTAAGTATTAAAACACAGACTTATTACTTTATTCAAATCTCCATAGTCAAATATGGGGACTTTATTCTACATTTATTAGAGTGGAAAATATTATTAGATCTCTATTCTTGGGTTTTCTATAGTAAGAATTCAGTATAAGTAGTAACTTTATGACAGTGATTGGTTTTATTGATAGCTCAAGACATGGTGGAAAGTTCAATGTTCTAAACAATTTGATTTCAAAGTTTCCTGTTTGTCACTAGCTGTGTGACTGTGAGCAAGTTACTCAATTTTTCTGAACTTTACTTTTCTTATTTGTGAAACTGAATAATAATGGTGACTTCAGTGTTTGCATAATTATAGAACCTATAGAAATAAATATGTTCATAGGTCCCTTTGTAATATGGGTCCAGGAATTATTGTTCACCACTTTAGGGCAAAATGTTTAGAATGGCCTGATTCAAAATATAGTGCACATTGTATGCATAAAGGTACCTTTTATGCTGTTAATTCTGATGCCATTGCTTTTTCCTTGCTGACAATGGTGGCACATGCCAGTTAATTTCAATACTCACAGAGCAGGGACAATGAATAGTTTGACACCAACCTGATTAAATAGTCATTTCAATGCCAGCCTGGCCTATATAACAAAACAATAACAAAACAAACAAGCAAACAGGAAAAAGTGTATGGGCGAAGTATTTCTTTTTTCAAAAAAAAAAAACCCTGAAACATGGCTTTATTCAAATCCAAAGAAATAGGTTAAAGTTGACAATATGGTTACTTCAGCATTGTTCCCTTAGCCAATTCCTCCATGATGTTACAGTTATCCAGTTTAGAAAAAAAATTGATGCTATACGTGGAAGAGGAATGGACTAATAGAACTAATGAGGATTAGACAATTGAACCAATATGGTTCAATCAGTTAGAAGTCTTGTTTCTCCCTTAAATATGAATGTTAGATCTAGTTCCATCTATTTGGTAGCAATGAGAAAACTGACTTTTATGAAAATGTTGATACAAAGTTGATAGTGATTGATTTAGTTTTGTTGAAGTCAGAACGCTAAGTTTATGAATCTCACTTACACTGTAGAATTTTATAAATTGACATACTTCCTTTATTTATGAAGTTATTCTACTTTATTATTGTTCTTATTATGTTATTGTTATTTACTTGCCAATAAAAGTATTCTAAAGTACACACCATAGAACTATGATGCATTTCCTAGCATCTCCAAAGGATAGAGAAAGAGACTATAAAAACCTGAATGTGACAATGTTTAAACTTAAAATCACTCAGAAACCCGTATCAATTATGAAAATTATTTGAAATTTTCTAGATTCCTTTATACTATTGAAGTTAATTATAGAAATTGATTTTAATATGAAGTTAATATTTTTATCCTGAATCTATGACATAAAACTTGACACTTACAACATTATATTGCATAAAATGTTTTATTTAATCAGCATTAGTAAATGTTCTAGGGGTCTTATTCATGAAAATAAATGCAAAAGTATAAGGTTGATTTTGGTAGTTACATTATACTAAAAATCAAATGTTTTTTTTTCTTTCATGCATTTGTTTCTAATGCATTTATAAGATTATTTCTTTGTTGCTTTGTATGTTCCTCCCCCACAGTATAACCCCTGCTTTCACTATATTTGATGTCGGTACAATTTGTGGAGGAGAAGGGGAAAAACAAGTCGTTTAAGGATAACTGTGGACCCGTTACAACAATGAGAAGTACAAGTTGTCATGTCGAAAACAAACTTTACAACTTTGGTGGGGGGGGGGGGGGTGGGGGGGGGGGGGGGGGGGGGAGGCTGGGAAGGGATGTGAAGGGTAAACAAAGGAGGAGGCTGCAATGCTTGATAAGAAATGTACTCATTATCTTGCCCATGTAATTGTAACCCCTCTGTACAGTATGTTCACAATAAAAAATAAAAATTTAAAAAAATCATGAACATGCCAGTCTTTAAGAGAAATGATTATTCTCAGTGTCAGTATTAATGATTTCTGTTAGACCATATTAATACACTGTACACAAGAAATACTATTTTATTTAGGTACTGCCAAAATGCCTTGCAAGCCAGTAATTTATTAAAAAATAAGCACATTTTGCAGAGTTCTCAAGATGGTCAAGTTCAAGGTAAGTTTTGTCACTAGTAAGGGACTGCTCTGTGCTGTTCACATGAAGCCTCAAGCACTGAGCTCTGTAGCAGAAGAATGGTCTCTTCTCACATGGCAGAAGGGCAAAATGCGTCAAATGTCCCTTGCCTCAGTCCATTTTATCAGGACAGCTAATTCCATTCACAAGAACAGGAGGTGTCATTATTGAATCACTTCTGGAAAGTTCTATTTCTTCATCATCTCATATTAGCAATACCTTGATTTTGGAGACGAAGCATGCAGATCATAGCAATTATTAATCTTCATCATGGTCAATATGATTTATCAATAACACCTGTAAAATTTCTAAATAATAATGTTTCATCATTTAAATCCATCAAGTTTCCCTATGTGCTCTATTCAATAGAAAGTGGAATTTAATTCCATGTCAAAGAGTATGTTTGCAAATATCTCAGATTTTCTAATTCTATCCGCTCCCTAACATTTCAAAAACTTAAAGCTGCCTTGTGTACATTAAACTGCAAAATATTAACATCTGAAAAAATATGAATCTATAAGCATGAACTAAGGATTTAACCTTAGCAAATCTGACTTGGCATATTTAAATGAGCTAGTCTCTAAGGTATGACTTATAGTGCTCTAATTTATTTTTCTTAAGAAAGCAGAGTCCCTAAGTTACATAATAATTACTTCACTACCATAAAACTTAATATCAATTTTCAATGGGTTAATGATATAAATTTTCATTTTAGGAATAGCTGAATCAGTCCAGGTGCTGACGAGTCACATCTGTAATCCTAGCTATTCAGGAAATCTGAAGGAGTTCCAAGCTAATATACATAGAAAGATCCTTTTTCCAATTATCCAGCAAAAATTAGAGGTGGAGTCATTGCTCAAGTAGAGTGCTAGCAGAGGAAGCAAACTTAGTAAGTACAAGACCTGAGTGTAGGCACCAGTACCACTAAAATAAAAGAAGGAAGAAAAGAAAACAATAGCTATAAACTAATAGTTCAACTTTTTTTTTGTTAGCCACTCTCTTATTTTAAAATTCAAATAAGGGACCTAGAGTGACATGGCAGGAAAAGATATTCTGTAGAGAGGAGCTTATTATCTGAATTTGCGTATAGTCATTATGTTTCAGTTTTTAAAGTTTCATTTTTAAAATTGTCACACTAAATCCTTCTTAAATATTAAATAATGAAACCACATAACAGCCTACCCAGTGAAGAACTGGTGATGATTATGCATTCTCAACTTTGTCATCATTCTTTATATTTAAAGAGAATTAAATTAATCCCAAGAGATTATGGCAACAAATCTCAGGTTACTTTTTAAAAAAGCCAAACCTTAAGTAAAATTTCATTATCATAGTACTAAATATTAAAATTCCTCTGTTTTCTTTTCTTTGTTGACATAATTTGGCATATATGGTATAGAGCTAGGATGTGGACAGTCAATATGTACAATTCACATCTTGTAAAACAAATATAATTCATAAAATGATAGCTAAACCTTTTCCCTTCAGTGCTTGTTGTCAGTATGCCAATCTATCTCATCATACAATGATTTGACTCAGATGCATACAGTGGTGGATGCAGACAGATTAAAATTTTGACAGGTCCTGTCTACAGTTATATTATTTTAACAGAGCTTCAAGAGACAGCAGGAACACACAACACATGCCATGTAAGATTGATAGAAAGTGTAGTTTTGCTTACGCTGATGTTTGACAATGAGGAGAACTGTGACTCTCTCATTACAAATTAGAGCACTGACAGCCGCGACAGGTAGTACATCGCCTGCCTGAAGACTTTTAAGCCCGTCCCAAAGTTAATTCTTATACATCAGCAGACACAGGTTTCACTGAAAGGCTTTACTGTATCTCATTTTGTTAATAAATGGCAAGTTTAGTAGAATGTCAAGGCTTTCTTTTTCTTTCTTGAATATGAAAGTCAGTTCTCAATTTATTGAACAACTACTTCTGAGTGCTTCTGACTTCCTAGACATGATTTTAAGCAATAAGGGGATACAGCAATGAACATCTGCTGTCTTAACAAATTGTAGTTGTGTGTAGGAATAAAACAAATATAGAAATTATTAAAATACAACATAAAAATGTAACCATAGAACTATACCACTTGTGGGTAGGAGATGGGAGAGAAAAACTGGGAAAGAGTGAGGAAGGGGTAACATTTTTCATAAAGAAATGCACTCATTACCTGACTTATGCAACTGTAAACCCTTTGTACATCACCTTTATAATAACAATTTAATTTTTTTAAGGTAAGGGATAGGTACCTGGGTCCTGAGTTCAAGTCTCAATAGTTCCATACACAGAAAGAACTGTAAGAGGGGGAAAAATACAGCATGAAGTATCACTGTACTTCATTTGAGTGTGGGTTCATCTCTAGTTGAGTAGCTGAGTCAAGAAAGGAAATTTTCATGGAGGTGGTTACCCTCATGAAACAGAACATTAGCTTTATATTTTAAAAACTGAAATTATATGTTCATGCATGTGTATGTGTTTCTTACAGAAAATCATTTAAGGTAAGTAACAACACCATTTTTCAAATGAAAATTCCCATGAAATATAGCAACAAAGAGCTACAAAGTTATACCAACAGATGAAAGCTAAATGACTACATGACTTTGAATTCAATAATGATTGAAATATAAACATCATTTTTCTAATCTAGGATGGATATGGAGAATCTGGTCTGAGTGTTAGTGAAAAAGTTAGAATGTGCATGTAAAATTTGTGTGAGCTGATTATCGAAATGTGGAATAGGCTATGAAAGATGCCAAAGAAGAAGATATTTAAAAAGAAGAGAAAGACTCTAAGGAATGAAGCTTCAAAGGAAAAGATACAGTTAAAAGAAAGTGAGGAAGATATGGGGGAAATGGTGGAGGGAAGGGATAGTAAGAAAAAAACCAAGAAGGGAGTAACAATGTTCAACGAGAAATGTTCTCATTACCTTACTCATGTAACTGTAATCCCTCTGTACAGCATCTTTACAATAAAATAATTTTTTTAAAAAAGAAAGTGAAAATGAGGGTGGGGGATTGTGAAAAGAGAAACACAGCAGTGGAGAAGGTAAGAACACATACTCAGCTGGAAGTGAAAACTACTATATCCACCAAACGCTAGCAATGAACATATTCTCAATAATTATTAGTTAATAAAAGAATGATGTCAGTCACCAATGGCTCACTCCTGTAATCCTAGCTACTCAAGAGGCTGAGATCTGAGGATCAGGGTTCAAAGCCAGCCTCAGCAGGAAAGTCCATAAAATTCTTATCTCTAATTAATCACCAAAGAATCAGAAGTGGTGCTGTGGCTCAAAGTGTTGGAATGCTAGCCTTGAGTACAAAAGCTCAGGGACAGCCACCAGGCCATTGAGTTCTAGCTCCATGATCACCAATAAGTAAATAGACAGATTTTCTTAAAAAAGGATGAACGTGTCTATATATTTTGATCCTCTTTATATTCTGTGATTCTTAAAAATCTTGAATATAACAAGTTGTCTTTGAACACAGGATGGATCTTTGCCATTAATTGCATTAAGGACAATTCTTAACTTAATTCTTAATTCAAAGTAACTGCATTTCCATTGTGCACAGATCACCACTCCCTTCAAATCAGGTTCTCTCACAGGTTAGTGTAGTTTTAGTCAGATGCCCAGTCCTACTCCTACTCTACATATTGTGGACTTAATTGTCCTTAACTCACCTTGTCTAAAGTAAGCATAAGTATTTCCAAATATATGCTTTAATTAATTACATTGTTTAATGTTGAACATGGAATTTAAACTGCTCTAATTTTTGTGAGGAAAGACCATAAGGAAAATAGCTCAGCCCAAGAATTTGTTCAGGCCTCTAGTGTGTGACATGTAAAGAACTGAAGGAAGAGAATATTTTTAATAATCTAATTTCAAACACAGAGGCCAAATTAGAATGAAAATTTGTGGCATTGATTCTTTTTCAGAAATTCTCTAGGATCAAAGGCCAACTTCCATATACGATGAAGTTTTTCTCTTCAGTCTCCTTGCTCATTAGGCTACAAAAGTCTATGTAATTCCCGCTCAGGCTTCCCTGCTAAAGGAAACTCAACCTCCAGTTCCTCCTTACTGGTTCTCTTCATGTATCTTCTTATAATTTGTCATATGGAAGAATATTTCTAGTACATTGTGGCATGGTATTCTCAGTTCCATCTCTCTTGGTTTGTATGTTCCCCATGATCACATCCAGTTAAGATGTTTTTTCCTTTTAATCATGTGGTTGTAAGACCCATTTTTATGGCCCCATCTATTTGGGTCTTTCCATAGGAAAAAATTACCAATATACACTTTTTCCATTTTGTTAACAATTCCCTGGATTTTTCTATTGCCACTAATGGATTCATAAACCAAAAAGATTTAGTCTTATTTTTATGAATATAAGCTCATTATGTTCTACATTTATTGTTCCTGTATATTTTTTAAAGTCTAGTCAAACTTGTCTTCATAAATGACCATTGAGGTCTTGTAAATTAGAAGCAGTAATAAATGAGTAAAAATTTGAATATTTAGAATATTTCAATCTGTAAAAAATAAGCAGCAAATTTCCAATGGGGATCTAGATTAATATACTAGATCTGTACCTCAAATGAGGACATTTATATTCAGCAGAAAGAATTTGCTGTATATTTAGAAATAGAAATTATGAATCTGTATTTTCAAATCACATATTGAAAAGAAAATATTGGAGCTAACCAGATAAAATTATTTAATAACAAAACTTAAGTTATTTAGTAAGAAAAATATTGTAAACCAAATTCTAAATTGAGATGTATTTATCCATACATAGTCTAATCTAACTAATGATTAATTTTTTACCTTTAATATTCGGAATCAAAGTCGCATGCCAAATCTGGTACGGGAAAAACAAAGGAGGAGACAATGCTTGATAAGAAATTACTCATTACCTTGCTAATGTAACCCGTCCTCTGTACAGTATTCTCACAATAAAAAACTTATTTTAAAAAAAGGTTGATACTAATATCCATCAGATATGTTTTCTTTAACATTGTTTTAAACTGTAGTTCCTTTGCAGCTAAAATCAACAAAAGCAGATTGTCATATCCTGAAATTAAAAGTTACAGTGAAACCTATTACCTAAACACTGGAAAGTACAACTATTAAAATGATTGAAAATTCAAAGATAACATTATTTTTTTTATTTTAAGCTATCTCTTCCTACAAAACTAGAGAGACTATTTTGAGTTCAACTCAGCCTTACCAAGTAATTTATTGTTTTTAACTAAAGACACAATTCAAATAGATTTTGTCTCCTAGTTTGGATGAGTATCCTATCTTTTTCAATTTTGTTTATGTTTCAAGCAGTAGTGTTTACAATGCCTTCAGAGAATGAGGGAATTTCAAAAATGTAAAGTAGGCTACAAACAAACTTTGCTACAAACAATAAAGAAAAAATCAGCAAGGGTGGACTATCAGAAATCCATATACAATGCAGGAAATTAACAACCCAGCTATGTTCTCAGAGGCAAATACAAGATGGGCTATTATTGAATGTTGAGCTATTGAATATTGTAAAAAATGTAGTGCAATTGTCAGGATGTGGCAAAATATACAAATAACAGCTAGAAAGTTAGCAATTTAATAAATTTACACTATAAGTTGTTTAGCACTCTAAGGAATAGTTTAGAGTCTAGAAAATGCAGCATTCATGCAGTGGAGAAAAATCAAAGAACATGTAATTAAATTTGAAAGGAATCTATATCACTTAAGCAACTTTCTGGTGTTATTTGCTTTAGTGAGGGGACTTACTCCATGAGAAGAGTGAAGATGACCTTTTATGAGCTAAGTAATTTGATGAATTTAGTAATTTGATGATCTACTCTCAATTAATAATTAGGTTTCCATTTAGTGCTTTTCACATTGTCATTCATTCCTTTTTAAAAAGAATAATCATCATAGCATACACTCAAAATTGCAGTCTAAAGATCTCTTGGTAGTCTTCCTAGGAGACTACCAAGAATGCAATAGGGACCAATAGAGACACAATATTGTATATTTTGATGGCATTTTGACACAAACAATTAAATATCAAGTGATAGCATTGATTATACTAGCTATTTAGCCCATAAAATAAGTACTACCTTATGAAACTTGTACTTCCAAATTCTCATTCTCATCTGGGAAATAAGTTTAGGGTAAATATTTTTATTGTAATGTTTTGTTACCTGCTTTCTATGTGTGTTTTTGTTTAATAATTGGGCTTATTGTCTTGATTTTCTTGTAATTTATAAAGTTATAGGGAGGATCATATTTATTGTAATCTTCTGCTAACAAAAATCACCCAAAATGAAAGAATAGCAGACTTTTTGAAATTCTCAGATATCAAACCACAGTTCTAGTAAAGCATTTAATTCCTCACTGCAAACCTATGATACCCATGAGTGTTTCTCAAAATTCACACCCAGTGTTTGGTGTCAACCATCAGTCTTAACCAGTCATGTACATGCGGCTTAAGGGTGTTCTCCTCTCAAGGGATGGTTGTAAATGCCATGTTATCTTTATTTGTCTCTTCATACAGTGTCCCTACTATCATCTTCTAATATCCTCTTTGGCACTCCATAAGCTTTTCATCTGCTGTGTCATTCTCCTTGCTATTATACAAAAACCCTAAGGCAATTCCTTTTTAGACTTAATTATCCAATCCTGGCACTTTTCATGCAGAGATACTTTTTCTTGGTATAATGGATATTGGATTGTTTCTGGAAGAGAAGAAACTAAAGAATACTATAAAAGCAGTCTTCTGGTTCAGGATGGTTGAGTAGGAACACATTTTTATTTATTTTGCTTTTCTAAACACTCAAAAATAACAAAAGAGAGTTAAAAGAAGAAAATCACATGCAAAAAGCATTGGATAAACAGAATAGTTTACAATAGCAAAGGTGAAATAGAAATATCTACAAGATAAAGTAGAAGCTCAGCAGTCTGTTAAAGAAGAAATTAACCAAAACACAAAAGCAAAACCCACAATTATAGAAAACAGGTGCCAGAAATAGTTATGAACCTTATGAAGTTATTCATAGGGTAGTTAATTAGAGGACTAAAGATTCTATTAATTAACGAATTCACTTAGTTGGTTAGACTTATTGTCAAAGCATCTAAAAGTAAAAAAATCACACCGATTTAAAAGAAAAGTTTTCAGGCATGCAGATTCTCTACACAGGATAGACCAGATTGGAATAGAACATAAGCAAGGTAATGAGCAAAGTCTTCCCTAAGAAAAGGAATCTTACACCGAATGAAAGCCTTTTTTTTTTTTAAATCTGAGCTCCTCTGTCCTTCATCCTTCTGAATTCTAGGAGAATAACAGCTGTACCTATCCTAAGAATACCAATCACTTTGTTAATGTATTAAAAATTGTTTTTATAAAAACAATACAAATACAATCCCTAACCAAGAATTCACAAGCATTAGAATAGAATGAATGAGAAGCACAGTATTAATCCAACAGTAGAGAGATAGGCTCTGATGAAAATAATTATTTCATAAATAATAAAATAACTTAATCAAATTAGTACAACAGGAAAAGTGGTGTGTAGAATCTGTTTTGTAAAAAGTAAAAAGGAATAGATTTGGAAAGTTCTATTTATTTAGTAACAAGAAAATACAATAAAGTAATTAAATATTTTGAACTAGAAAAATATTCATATTTAGATCACACAGTCATATTTTAATAAACTTAGTCACAGAGTCATATTTTAATAAACATCCATGAAAATCCTGTCAGTTTTTTCTAGCCATCTTTGTCTCTTACTTAACAGCATTATTTCTTTATGTTCCAAAATGGTCCTATGTTTAGATAGCAAGTTGTATTTTCAGAAACCATTAAAGTTTTGTGTAAAAATCCAACTAATAAGAAACTTATTGGAAGGTATATCTATAGGCATAAACTTATAAAATTGTGATTTGAGCCAGGCACTGGTGGCTCACATCTATTATCTTAGCAACTCAAGAATCTAAGATCTGTGGATTCTAGTTCAAAGACAACCAGGGCAGGAAAAATCCATGAGACTCATCTCCAATTAAATACAGAATCAAAAACAAAAACAAAATAACAACCAGAAGTGGAGCTCAAGTGGTAGAATATTTGACTTGACCACAAACAACTCAGGGATAGTGGCCAGGCCCTGAGTTCAAGGCCTGAACTAGAACAAAAAATAAAATAAAATAATTGTGTTTTTTGCCTTTTCCATAATTGCTGGGGCTAATGCTAAGTCAGATAAAACTTGAATAAATTTATTAAAGTAACAACATAGCAGAAAAGTAGGAGTCTGAGTCATAGTTGGTCCCATAAATCACCTGTACAATCATTGGGAAACCTAATGGACTTACTTTTATGTAAGTAAGATAAGATTCCCTTGCCTTAGGTCATTGTAAGGAAGTTACTTTGCTAATAGTATATGTAAATACCAAAGTGGGGAACCATCCTGAGACAGAAAATATAATGGCTGAAAAAATTACGCAATATATGAATTTATGAAATAATGAATATAGCTAAGTAACAAAGTAGAGAACCAAACACTAAACCAGAGGATTTACTCAATGATATATCAGAAATCATCAGCTAAATTCTGAAAGAACAAAATAAAATGTATAACAAAAACCAAGAACCACCTGTCTATAATGAATCAATGATGTAACAAAACATGTTAGAAATAATTTATAAGCTAATATCCTTGAAAATGAATCCTATCAACAATTGGGCACTGAGGCTAAGCTATTCTTCATGAAAATTTAGACCCTTGAATTCTATCATTAGGAGGGAAGAAAACCTGAAAATTAGCTAGGTGCACATCAGAAAAGTTATTAAAAATTGCCATAAAGTAAAATCAAAGGAAGAAACCAAGGAGAAATAAAAATGCCAGTATAGACTAGTAATGCGTTGCAAACTATGAGACATTGCAAAGATCAAAACTGTCAAAAGCTATTTCTTCATTGTCTTATAGAATGCAGACACAAAAAAGGTGTCAAGAGAAAAAAAATGGTAGAATGTATCTTTTAATTGTGAAGTGAATATTTTAATCTATGACAATATGTCGTCACCAGAAAAAGTTACCTTTGTTCTCTTAATATGAGCAAATGCTTTATGGAGCTCTAGTAGTCTGTGATAAAAAGGGACACAGGTGAAATGATCCAACTTTTTAGAAAATAGGTGCTACAATATCCATCATATTACTCATAATTTACAAGTAGAATATTTATTTACATTTAAAGATCAGATGATACAAATTTTAGAGTTGAGCATGTACCTAAATCAAGAGTTTAATCCACATACTATAAAGAATGAAATTTTAATCCCATAAAACATATAGAATAAATTCATAACATTACATAAATTGACATGAGTCACACATTTTATAATTGTACATGGAAATATTTATCAATGTACAGATGATAATTATCTCATACATAATTAGGGTACAATCAAAATCATCCAAATTATGTAAAATTAAATTATAAAAGATGAGCCATAACTCATCTCTGTTTGGTTTTTATCACTTAGCATAATGCACTTAAATATCTTAAAGTATGCTCTGGGAATTAGAACGTGGTCTACTTTCATGAATATTCCAAATAAGCTTAAGACAAATTTATATTGTATTGTGGTTTGACAATAGTGTATAAATGCTAATTGAATCAAGGTGATTCAAGTCATTTAGAGCTGGATATTCTTTCTACTTGATCTATCAACTATTCACATATTATTAGACATTTACCTGTCATTTCATGATGTATCCTAATCCCTGTGTGAGGATATTCAGCTACTCAAGAAGCTAAGTTCTACAGTTCAAAGCCAGCCAGAGCAGGAAAACCCATGAGACTCATATCTCAAATTAAGTACACAAACAAAAACAAAATCAAAAAGAGGCGAGGCCTTTAGGAGGTAAGTAGTAGATGACATCATGAAGTCAGGCTACTTTGATGAGATTAGTCCTTGTAAAAAGAGTAAGAAATCTGAACTTTGCTAGAAGTACAGGAGTAGTTACATTGTATGACTTCTGAAGCTAGCTCATACAAGAATATATAGCTACTTCCTGACTTGATTCACTTTAGGAAATTTCCATTAGAATGCTACTTTGATGAAACTACTTTTTTCAGAGAATGATCTATTCAAAACTCTCATAATGACAAAAATAGGAAGAAATGTTGGACTGAAAATATACCAAGCTTTTCAAGGAAGTTCAGCCTTAGGTGTCACCAGGGAAAAGGTGGTGCATGATCCAGAAGGCAACTATCAAGGTCAAGGCACACTGAATATGTGGTCTCCCAGATATGAGAAATGGTATTTTGTACTAACTTATGCAGTTAAGAAGGGTTTTTGTTCTGTTTGGGTTTTGTTGTTGTTTTGCTTTTGTGGATATTTTTTGGGAGGGTGCCAATACTGGTTCATGCACTTCCTTTGTTACTGGTGCTCTACACATGAGCCACATCTTCATTTTTGTTTCTAATGGTTGGAGGATTTTTGTTTTGCCCCTAACTCCTCCCTTCCTCTACTACAGAATTCACAATTTATTTCTATCACTGTTCCTTGCTAAGTATTTTTCTGTCTTAGGTGAGGTAAGAAGCCACATGGGGCTGGAATAAGTAAAGAGTTCCATTCTCCAGGTAGAATAAGGTATTAGATCTCAACATTGTTTTGCCAATCTTGTAACCTAGAGAGAAGATGCCTATTCTGAAGAACATTACTCTCTATAGCCCTCAGAAGTTTTTCTAAGATTCTCCGGGAACAAATTTGGTAGGGCCTCTGTAGGGAAAATGTGTGAAAGTATGTTGATCATTCTAAGATAGCAGCATATAGACACTCTCTCATGCTCCTCTGGTAGTTTACACATTTGTCCTCTAAACAGACTTGACCTCTAAGCAGGTTATGTATAAAAATGTTCTCTTTCTCACTTTTTCTGTCTCTCTCTGTCTCTCTGTCTCTGCCTTTCTCTCTCTCTCTCTCTTCTCTCTCTGGACCTGACTCTCCAGCCTTTCAGAGCAGCATTACTTTCCTGTGACCTCATTTCTCTGATGGGTCATAAAGCAGCATTTGATTTTCAGTTTAATTATTTTTTCTTTTTAATAAGAGGAAAAATTACAATTTTCAAGCTTTTTAACATGCCAAGGATATAGCCAGAACAGCCAGTAGTAAGCTCTCAGTAATTTTAGAAATATTTTAATATTATTTTCCAACTTTTTGAAATATATTTCTAAGAAACCATACTTGACAAATGGAGTTAGTGCTTGAGGAGATAAGCATAAATTATCTGGAAAATGCATGTACACACACAGCCTTGTTCTCTAAGAATATTGAAATGAAAAATAAGGTGCCTAAAAGAATAGAAATTTCAAGAATGTAACAGATTGCCTTCTACAAAATTATTTATCAATTTCACACTTAGAAGAGTTATTTCAATTACAGGATGATCCTCTGACCTCTTCCTTGATATTTCTAGTTCCTTTATTAGAGCATCCTATTATTTATTACAGCATGCACATTTGATTTATATCATCATTTGTGTTATTTGGGACTAGCTGTTCCTTGAAACACTGTGAAATTGTTCCTTCATATTTCCTGGAGCTGCAAATGCAATTCTTTGAACATAACAGCAATTAATAAATGTTTTAAAACTTGAATTTAACCCAAAGGCAAAAAGTAAATCATTTAGTTTTCACATAAACAATATAATCTTGCATAGTGTAAAATAATTAACACCTCTTTCACCCCAGATTCCTTATTTGTAGTATGTAGGATAAGCTCAATAAATGATTTAAGGGCTCACTTGTCTAGTTCTCAGAAATTTAAAGATATGACCCTAAATTTAGTTTGCTAATGTTCGGGTCAGCCCTGCTTGTAGCCAACTTTAATTACACTAGTGGAAACTTTTCCTTATATCTCTCTGTACTCTGATACAACTTCTAATCATTTAAATATTCATGAAATTCTGGGACAGATTAAATGTTCTAGGCTGTATTCCATATCACTTACTCAGGAAATGTATGAGCAAAAGTGTTTTATTTAGGAGCCATTGTTATTTTTCCCAAAGGTGAATTCGGAACCTCAGCAATTCACATGGTATAATCTGTGTCAATGTATCACTGAACTCCTAGAGAAGGGACATTATCGATCTTTTGCCCCATAGGGAATGGCACATATTTTACTTTTGAGTTTTTCTCTATCTTCAAGATAAGAAACACTGTTGCTTAACTTCCTTGAAAAGAAAAGCTTGGTATCTTTTCAGTCCAATATTCCTTCCTACTATTATGAAAGTTTGAATAGATCATTCTCTGAAAAAAGTACTTTCATCGAAGTAGCGTTCTAATGGAAATTTCCTAAAGTGAATCAAGTCAGGAAGTATCCATGTATTCTTATATGAGCTAGCCTCCTATACTTCCATCAACATGGTAACATTGTCCATTTGGGTTCGGAGAAAGGAAATAGGGAACCTACATTTTGGTAAAGATATACAAGGGCACACGGTAAAAGGGTTTTCAATAGGAAACAATTTTAGGTCACCTGGAGAATGTACAATCTACGACTACTGCAGCTGCATTTTTTACTAAAAAAAAGATACACTTACTATCTCTTTCTACACAAAGGGTTTTGTCTTGTTATCAAATCATGTCCAGGTGTGAAAGAAGTTCTGTGATTTAGATTCTTCAAGAGCAGCACTTGGAGCAACATTCCCCTAACTGAAAACACCTATTAACTAAATAACTCTTCCCCAAGCCAAGATGTGATGAAAACAGCAATACTCATTCTGCTGAAATTGGGGAGAAAATTGAAACCTTTGTTGGTCATTTAGATGTGTTGAGTATATATTGTCATTTGTTTCATTAGATGTTTACTTTCCTAATAATTATATACAATGATTTGGAGTCTTTTTTCAAGGCTCTTATTTTGGCTTTGAGTCACTGTTCCACAGAAAGAAATTCTATGTACAGCTAAGAACACAAACTTCCAATCCATTTATGTTTAGAGAATCAAAAAAATTGTGTTTGTGTTCTTTCTCTATTCCTTGGAGTGCATAATTATTATTATGCAACCCCTTTAGAAACTGCTAGTAATCTATGAATCCGTTTTTAATCTAGTCTTTAAAACCAACATCTACAAATCACTTAAAGAAAGCATCTTCTCAGAAAACTGCTTGAGAGTATATAGCTTTAAGATTTTTAGAAGTAATTTTTTTTCTGGCAAAGAGCTTAGAAGAATCAGACTATTTATTGAATAAATACATAAATGAGTATATGAATTAATCTATCTGTCATGTTTGTATACTAAGAAATTTATACAGTACGAAAGGGCTAAAAACTTCAAGGAGGAAATATCTTTTTCTATCTGATGTTCTGGCTGCCAGCCAGAATGTCAGGATTTTTTTATTATTAAATTTAAGAGAAATATTTGACTCATTTCCCTAAAGACTTTGTAATTTGCACTATTTCCTTACTCAGAAAAGAACCTTAAAAACATTCAAACCACTTTATGTGTAAAGCTAAATCTAATGCCAGAAATTAACGTTATTAGCCATGGGAAGGCAATGTCAGTGTACATTTGGGGTATTTTATGTTAACCTTTGTTATGGCTTATCAGCATATAAATAAAATTTCACTTTTACCCATCATATTCTGTTTTTATCTCCTAGAAAAGTTATGTGTGTCCAATAACCTTATATTCTTATCTCAGGTTTCATAACATAAAATATACTGATACCAAAGACTGGGTGACTTAAACTTCAGAGTTTTATTTTTCAGTTAGACAGACTCCAAATTTCAAAATCAAGGTGCTGACAAAGGAAATTTTACTCTGAGACTTCTTTTCTTGGCTTTCATTTTATATGACATATTTCCTACATATGTGAAAAGAAAGGAAAGAAAAAAAAGAAAAGAAAGAGAGGAAGCTCCCTGAAGATGATATGTCATTTTATAAAGGTTCGAACCAATCATGAAGATCTCCTTTCTGATCTCATCTAATGCTACCACAACAGGGGTTAGGAGAAAGGGCAATTTGGGGAGGGTCAATCTTTCTCTAACTTTGCGTTAGGAATGTCACATATGAATGTGAAGGAACACAAAGATGCAATGCAGAATATCTGCCCTGCCTCTCATAAATTCATATCCTTTTCATATGCAAAGTACATTTGCTTCATTTCAACTCACTCATATTTCGGACTTATATCCAAAGTCTCATAGAGATAGCTAAATCAGGTATATATGAGACTTGAGGAATCATTCATACAGAAGTAAAATTCCTCTACAGCATGGAATCTATAACATTTGACAAGTTAAATGTTTCCAAAATATGTAATGAGCTAGGAAGAGACTATTAACATTCCAAAAGAGAGAGATAAGATAGGGGAGATGAACCAACGCAACAGTGATACTCATAAGAGAATATGCTGAACATGAACTTTACAACTGGGGGTGAGGGTTCACTGGGGGAGTGGTAAAGTGGGAAAAAATGAGGGAGGGTTTAGCAATGCTTGACTAGAAATGTAATCAGTACCTTGCGTATGTAACTGTAACCCCTCTGTACAACACCTTGACAATAAAATTAAATTAAAAAAAAAGAAAGAGGAGATGAAGAGAGATCCCAAGCAAATTTAAAAATTATCAAGGCAAATTAGGTCTTATGATATCAAAATAATCTTCTCTGGTTTGGAGTCCTCTTTCCAGAGGCACTGAAATGGTATTTCTAGACATACTGAAGTATAAGCCTCAACCCCAAATGCTCCAACAAGTTAAGATAACACTGAGACAGGTGAAACTAACAGGAAAATCATTAGTTTAACATATATATATATATATATATATATACATATATATATGTACAAAGTAGATCAGAATTAAGCATTAGAACCATAATGTAAAACCTGAAAAAATCAGAAACTAATTTCCATGCTACAGTCTTCCAAATGTTAAGTTGTAAGAATACTTGATCTAAAGGGACTAGCTGGTCTGCCTTCTTTCTAAAAGGAAGATAGGAATAAAAACATGCACTCTCCTTGCCAATGAATAGAAAATTTTAAAAGGCAGATCTGTCAAAGAAAAGTCCATATGTTTTGAAGAGACTAGATCATATCGCCTTATTCTAAAATAATAAGCATCACTTACTTCCTCACCCAGAATCACAGTCTAAGGACTAGGAGTTGCTAGAGAGCAAGACCACATGTGTTCTTTCAGCTCAAAAAGTACAAAGGCCATCATTTTCAACCTTTTACTCCCATTAACTCAGGAAGGAAAAATTATTTCTCCTTTTTTTCTATCTCTCTCTATTTTTTCCCAATACACTAATTTTCACTTCATAATACTTTCCTTGAGTGACACTCATTGAAATTATTTTCATATGTAGATCTTATTCACCTGTGATATTTCATGGAAACTCAGAGGTTAAGGAAACCCCACTCATACAAGGACCTTAAAACCAAATTTTAGAGTCCAAAGCCTAAGCTCCAGCAGTTCCACACTTTACCATTCAAAATCAACTCCATATGTCGAATAAGGAGACCTAGTAAGAGTCAGAGAAAATAGATTCATTAGTCACAGGAACATAAAACTTCGGGTACAGACATTGTCTTAGATTAAATAGGAGAATTGGGGTCAGGAAAGAAAGAAATCTATACACAGTTAAAAACAGTCCAAAGTCACAGAAGTGGTCAGATGATGTCAGGTGGCCTAAAATTAAATTGTCCCATGATTGGTGAGATGAAGCCTTGTTACAGTAAGAGTCATAAAGATGTGGCAGATGGACCAGGTCCTTGTTGGATTTAAAGATGGCTATAAAGTGATTGCAGAAGCAAATGGCTCAGATCAAAGGATATAGGGACAATATGGAGAGATCTGAGATACCTAGCCTTTTTCCTGTTCCCAGTAACTTTTGAGTGAATATTGTTTAACACAAAAACAAGAGTAAAAACATCTTAGAGCCAGGTGCCAGTGGCTCTCACTTGAAATTCTAGCTACTCAGGAGGCTGAGATCTGAGGATTGCTGTTCGTAGCCAGCCCAGGCAGAAAAGTCCCCATGAGATTCTTATCTCCAACAAACTATCCAGAAAAAGCCAGAAGTGACGCTGTGGCTCAAGTGATAGAGCATAAAGAAACTCAGGGACAGTGCCCAGATCCTGAGTTCAAGCCCCAGGAACTGGCAGGGAAAGAAGAAAGAAAGAAAGAAA
>NW_012267342.1:7165640-7168074 GCF_000151885.1 Dipodomys ordii
TGATGCCTGGGATTTTTTGATGAATATGACACATTTACTGTATAGCCAAAAAGCTCTGCTGTCCAGTCCAGTAAGATCTAAGTAATATGACAGGTTTCATTTCATCCCAGTCTCTCTCTCCCACCTCTCTCTTTCTCTCTCTCTCTCTTCCCTTTCCCACCCTACCCTCACGTCCTATAAGCTTTTGGTGAGTTCAAGTCAGCAAAAGAAAATCTCACTTTTTTAGGGCTAACCAATCTTTGATCTTGCATCTGGCAAAAGAATAATCTAGACAAGATGCAAGTATAGTAAAGATGACAGAAAAGGCAAATAAATAGAGCAGACAAGAAAGCACATGACATAGATATGCCACTGGAAAGCATTTCAGGCCTATCTCAACTATTTGACCCTTATTACTCATTAGAGACCTTGGTCTTCGGTTTAAGGATGAGAATTGGAGTTCTTGAAGATTCTTTCTGATTGGTGAATCTCCTTTCTGTTTCCAGTAAGGTTATAAAGCCAAATATTTACTATCCCATTCTTTTTTCCTTACTCTTTTGTCCATTTTACATTTTCTTTTTTTATTATTTTAAAGCCCTCTTTCTCAATTTCATTTTCAGGCAAGTTTTGGTTTACCAGCTTATCCTACAATATGTGAGGTATATAGGCCAACATTTTCTGATTGGTGCTCTTTCTTAACCCATATTCCTACTCTTTTTAAATTACAGTGCTTTTTAAAAATATAGATGTTTTTCTGCCATTGAATCGAAGAAGATGAGAATACATGATGAGCCACACAACAAGCTTTTTCACATAACCCCACATTTAATAGTTTCTAATTAAAGTTCATAAGCTACAACTTATATTCTAAAAATAACCGGAGCCAAAATGAGTGTTAGAAATTTATAGCTTGCTTCAAGAATGAATCAGGATAGACAAGGTGACTGGAGAATTTTAAAAAAATAATAAATATTAAAAAGAAACAGACTCAAAGGTGAAAACCAGAAATTAAATTTAAAAACCAGAGATTAAATTGAAAATCACCATCTCCTTTTAGATGTAATTTATAAGACAGGGAGACAGAAGACAGGCAGACATAAAGCCACTATCTGCATTGCCCTCTCCTTTGGGAAGGTATAAGCTCTTCATATACAGTTATAAAGATAGGAGACAAGAGGGCATGTCTGGCAAATGGCAATCCTAAAACCCCTCCGGGTATTTTGATTGAACTGGATCACATTTCCATCAAGTGACATGACCCCATGCATACCCTCAGCTTACAGAATACACAACTCACGGAGGAAGTAAGCCAAACAACAGGGTATTGCTCCAACTCTCTCTAAACAGACTTGGGTTCTTGACATGCACTTCTCCCCAAAAGATTGGCAACAACAAATATATAAACAAGCAGTCACAGGAATTGAAAAAAGAAAAATGAATAACTTCTACATAGGAGGCCAAAAAAATAATCGCAAAAACCTCTCACCCATTCCAGATCCTGCTTGGGCAACAAGTGAAAATGGACTGGCAGCTGCCTTGGCTTCTAGGACCAACTAGCAGACGGCAGCATTCTGACACAAGAGACTCCGCAACACCGGACCTGGGCCACACAGAAGGAGACAGAGACCAGCAGCGAGCGACCGCGACATCCAGACCCCGAGAACTACTACAATGATGCCACTGCTCAACTTACAACCACCTCTGCTGAACTGTGAGAGGGGTGGGAGCAGTCTGGCAGCTGGAATGGCCCAGTGGCAGGAGGGACCTAATGCCCCAGCTGCAGGAATGGCCAGCAGCGGGAGTGACATTCCAGCCAGGCAATGGGAGCAGTCCAGCAGCTGGAGAGACCCCAAGGCAGTAGCTGCCCAGCATCTGAGCAGCAGGAGTGGCGTGATGGTGGGAGCAGCCCAGCGGTCAAATGTCAAGAGCAGCACAAAGGCTGGAGAGGTCTGGCAGTCTGAGTGGCCAGGGAAGCAGTAGAAGTAAGCCTGTGCAGGTCCACCTCAGACCCTAATCTAACCTTTCCAGTCCCTGCACAGACCTGTCTGAACTCCTTCAAACTAGCTCAGGCCTGAGCATGCACACAGGTATTTACTGGCCCGAGACCCAGTGTGGGCTAGCCTGCAAGTGCGAACTAATCCAAGCCAAGTGAGGGCTGCCACTACTCAGGGCAAACAGGCCAAGCTGGGGCCACTGCCCTGACAATTTCTGAACCCAAATGCCTAAATCACAATGAAAGAGTCCAAGATTCATGAACAATCAAGACAACAAATTAAATCCAATAGCCCACAACAATATGGGGAAGGACTCCAGTGAGGATGAACAGATGGATGACAAAAGAACCATTAAAGAAATGATGACACATTTTTTTGATCCATTCATCTACTGAGGGGCATCTGGGTTGGTTCCATATCTTAGCTATGGTAAATAAGGCTGCAATAAACATAGTTGTGCT
>NW_012267342.1:7170689-7173515 GCF_000151885.1 Dipodomys ordii
TCTGAATCCTCCAAAGGGAAGCCCCAAAATTGGCAAACTCAGCTAAGAAATTAAATCTATGCATAATTGGGATCAATGTGGGGGAAGAATGTAATAATAAAGGCATCAAAAACCTATTCAGTAAAATAATAGAGAGAAAACTCTTAACCTGCTTAACAGAATCATATAGAACCATCAGTAGATGGGATTCAAGAAGAAACCCTTCTAGACACATCATAGTAGAAACATCAGACAGGAATAGCAAGGAACTGATTATAAATGCCACAAAAATAAGGAACTATATTATAATGAACAGAAAATCAGAATGACTGCAAACCTCTCTACACCAACCTTCAATGCAAGGAGATCCTAGAATGGTATAATCTAAGCACTGAAGATCAACAACTGCCAACCCAAACTGATTTACACAGCCAAACTATCATTTTGGTGAAACCAAAACCTTCCATGACAAACATTAAAGGAATTCATAATAACTAAATCAGCATTACAAAGAATTCTAAAGGGAGGAATACACTCTGAAGAAAACAATCAAAATCAAAGAAAAACATCAGACACTAGAAGATCAATTTAGTAAACACAGGAAAAGTAAAAAACAAAATACAAGAAATCAAGAAAATGGAAGGAAACATGACACATCTATAATATGCCCAAATATTAATGGATTCAATTCTCCAAACAAAAGAATAGCAGATTGGATCAAAATTAAGATCCATTATACTTTGAGGTCTTTGATCCATTTGGATCAAAAAGAAACAAAAAAAGTTACATAGAATATTTTTAAAAAGCAACAAAGATTAAAAACCTCTTGTGTTCCTATCATGGGGTTTATTTTGATTAGCATCATCTCATAAATAACTGATTTTTGAGGGTTAATTTTTTTATCCTGCTATTTTGCCAAAGTTTCAAATCAGCTTGAGTAACCTGGGAATAGAGTCCATGGGGTTCTTCAAATACAAGATCATGTCATCTGCAAAGACGAAAAGTTTTACATCATCTTTCCCTATTTGGATCCCCTTTATGTTTGCATCTTGTCTTATTGCATAGTTAGGCATTCTAATACTAAATTGAATAGGAGTGGAGAGAGTGAACATCCCTGTCTCATTCCTGAATTTAGATGAAATGGCTTTAGCTTTTCACCATTGAGTGTAATGCTGGCTGTAGGTTTGTCATACGCAGTCTTTATTATATTGAGGATTGTTCCATGGATTCCAGAGTTTTCAACATAAACAGGTATTGGATCTTTTTTCTGCATCTATTGAGATAATCATGTGGTTCTTATCTGTGGTCTTGTTGATGTAACGAATCATTGCATATATGGAACCAGTTTTGTATCCCTGAAATGAATCCTGTAAAAGCAGACACCCTGAAAATATTACAGGAAGGAATAGGAAAAACTCTAGGGCTTCTTGGCACAGGTTGATATTTTCTTAATAAAGACCCAAAAAATAAAAGAATGGTTGTACAAATGGGGTTGCATGATGCTGCAGAGCTTCTGCATGGTAAAGGACACATCTATTAAGATCAATAGAAATCCCAAGAATTGGGAGAAGATACTCAATTAACATATAACAGACAAATGCCTCATAGCCAAACTATACTTAGAACTCAAAAAATTAAATCACCAAAAAATAAATCCTCAAAGAAACAACTGCCTGATTAATAAGTGGGCTAAAATCTTAAAGAGATACTTCTCTGAAGATGAAACAAGAATAGTGAATAGACACATGAAGAAATGTTCAACTTCTCTAGCCACAAAAGAATTGCAAATCAAAACAACAATGAAATTCCACCTCACCCCAGTTAGAATGTCTAAAATCAAGAAATCTAATAACAACAGATACTGGAGGGGATGTGGCCAAAAGCTAACCCTGCTGCACTCTTGGTGGGAGTGTAAACTTGTTCAACCACTTTGGAAAGCAGTATGGATGTTCCTAAAAAGGCTCCACATAGAACACCCCTATGACCCAGCAATCCCACTTTTGGGCATTTGCCTGAATGATCACAAACAAGACCATTCTAAAGCTACCAGCACAACTCCTGTTTATGGCAGTATTATTCACCATAGCTAAGATATGGAAACAATCTAGATGTCCCTCAGTAGATGAATGGATCAAGAAAATGTGGTATATATACACAATGGAATTCTATGCCTCCATCAGAAAAAATGACATTGCCCCATTTGTTAGGACATGAAAAGATTTGGAAAAAATTATATTAAGTGAAGTAAGCCAGACCCAAAGAAACATGGGTCCCATGATTTCCTTTATTTGCAATAACTAGTATACATCTAGGATAATTTTACCAAACAAGCAGAAAAGGTAAAAAGCTATGTACTTATGACCATTTAAGATAATGCTAAATGAAATGAACCCCAAGTTATGGACACTAGAGTTTTATCTGTGTCATTGTTGTTTTTAATGAACTATGTGATTTTTTTGTTTCTTTTGTATGTTAGTCTCCCGTTGTATAACCCCTGTTTTCATTGTATTTGATTCAGGTGCCCTGAATCATGTACATAAATTGTTCTAATTTAGGGAGGGGAAGGGAAATGACAAAATGCTGAAATTATGATACAGGATGATCCATTTTAACAATGACATGTACAAGACACTATATTGAAAATGAACTTTACAACTGGGGAGGGTAGAAAGGAGGAGTTGAGAAGGTGGGAGGGAAGGGATAATAGGGGAAAAACAAAGGAGGGGGTAAAAATGCTCAATAGGTAATGTACTCTTTACCTTACTCATGTAACTATAAACCTCTGTACAATATATTTACAATTAAAAATATATAAAATAAAATTTAAAAAAGATTCATCCATTGTTT
>NW_012267342.1:7175140-7187400 GCF_000151885.1 Dipodomys ordii
GAGACTCTTATCTCCAATAAACCACTAGAAAGCCAGAAGTAGTACTGTGGCTCAAGTGGTAGAGTGCTTGAGTTGAGCTGAGGAGTACAGGGACAGTATCCAAGCCCAGAGTTCAAGCCCCAAGACCAACAAAAAAAGAAAGGAAGGAAGGAAGGAAGGAAAGAAGGAAAAGTGATATCCTTATATCTCAGGCTCCTGAGTAGCTAAAATTATAGGCATGAGCCACCAGTGCCTGGCATTGTTATCATTCTTAAAAAGAAGTTATTTATTTTTTAAAAAAAGATTAAAAAAATGAACAGCCTACTAAATCAATATTCTCCAATAAAATAGTAAACAATTAAACAAAAAAGAGCAAGATTTCTTAACTAGAATATAACTGATAAGTAGGTATGCCCAACTCTGTGGCAGCTCAGACCTATAATTTTAGCTACTTAGAAGGTGAATAGAGGTTTTGGGGTTTTTTTGTTTTTTGTTTTTGTTTGTTTGTTTGTTTGTTTTGTCAGTCCAAGCAGAAAAGTCTGTGAGACTACATCTCCAACATAACCAATCAAAAGAAGGACTGGAGGCATGGCCCAAAGGATAGAGCACCGTTGGAAAGCAAGAAAGCTGTGCAAGAACTCAAGACTCTGAGTTCAAGCTTCACTACTGGCACCAATAAAAGAAAAAATGAATAAGCTTATTCTGCCATTCATACAAAAGCTAGTGGGAACAAAGATAAAACTCTTGTGTCCCTATCTTGGGGTTCATTTTCCATAGCATCATCCTATATGGTCATATGTACATAGCTTTTGACCTGTTCTGCTTGTGCTAAACATATATTATTTATTGCAAATAAGGGAAACCCTAGGACCTATATTTCTTGGGCTGTGGCTTACTTCACTTAATATAATAATTATATATAACAATGACATAACTTTAATATGTAATATAATAATTATATATAAATCTATAATATACAATACAATTTCTAATATAATTTCTAATATTATGTTATACTATATAGTAATATAATATATATTTAATAAATAGAATATATATTATATGTGATATGATATATAATATATAATTATATCACATATAATATATCCTAACAAACCCCTTTGTACAGTCTCTTTACAATAAAAAATAAATAAATATATATATATATGTATATTGGTCTGTAAATCATGGGGCCTGAACTCTGGGCCTAAGTACTGTCCCTCAGCTCTTCAGCTCAAGGCTAGTGCTCTACCACTTGAGCCACAGCTCCACTTCCGGCTTTTTCTGCTTACTGTGATGCCGAGGAATCAAACCCAGGGCTTCGTGCATGCAAGACAAGCACTCTACTACTGAGCTACCTTCCCAGCTCCTAAAAAATACATATAAAAAAAAACAAAAATCTGGCTGGCATCCACGCAAGCTCCTCTAAAAAGTCTTCAAAGTTATACCAAGACTTTTCTGATATTCTCAATTTTCTTAGGTCCAGAAACTGTTTTTGAGTCCTGAATTCCTAACATTTGGCAAAAAAAAGTATATTTAGAGGCCAACCTAGGTGAAAAACTTATTCTATCTAAAACACAATAAACAAAAACAAATAAAGTGGGATGTGTTAGGATTCATAACTGTAATACCAATTATATGAGAGGTAGATGTAGAAGGATTAAGTCTTAAATTGGTCCTAGGCAAAAAGCCCTTGACACTAACTAGAAAATTAGCTAAAGATAAAAGAAAGGAGTATGTTTCTAAGGTAATGGCTCTGGTGATAGCTCAAGCAGTAGAGTTCAATGCCTACTACCACTAAGTGTGAACGTGTGGATATGTGTATATGCATGTCCATACCTATGTAAAGAATGCTACTAAACAAGGTGTATGATTGGCATCATATTTTACTGTCATGAGAATGATTCAGAAATAAATTGAGAATTCTTATCATGTCTCACATCTAGGTAAAATTGAAGACAAGTTATATTATACAAAATGAGTAGGAAAAAATAAACAACATTTGGAAACTTTGTTCTCTGTGGATTTATATTAAACACTATACTTGAGAAATGATTTTCTATGTAAGTTGCATATTTCCATAGGCTGGGAGCAGTGACCTAAGGTGCCATGTGCAAGTTGGCATTATACCTGTGTTTTGAAACAATCCTCCACTCTAGCATCCCACTGTTATGCAAATTATTAGAAGTAGACATAACTTGATGCTAATGTGATTTGTAGAGCAAGTAACTGGTAAAATAATCAACATGTCTCCCAAGATTTTTTTTTTGCCATGGTGACTACAATACAATTGGATGTTAATCACCATTTTAAAACATGCTATTATTTTGACATTTTTGCCAAAATTTGTCTCTGGGCTTTATTGGCATCACTGATAGCTAATCTTTCTCTCTCTGATCATAACAGAATACCTCCATGCTTCACTGGATTCCATTAAAATTGTTATTAACCAAAACATAAAGTTTTAAGATTATGTGAAAAAAGATTAGCATCCATAAAACCTAATTTAAGCTAGCATCTTCTCAGAGCAAGATACAGTATTCCTCTCTAAATGTCATAGGTAAATTTGCATAGCTGGCTGTGTTAAGGGCGTTTTTGATTGCAGAGCCCATTATGTACATTTTACACATTTAGGCTAAAGATACAAATACCAAACTTAGCCAGTCAAGTTCCTTTTCTAAGCTGTATGTTCTACAAATAATTAGCATACTTGACTTTTAAAATACCAGAACTATAGAAACACAATTGACTTTTTGAAGTGACTTATTCTGAAGTTTTCAATTTTCTCTGAATCTCTGATTCTATGAAGTTTGATAAATTCCTATGTATTTATCAAGGCTGATTATGGAACCTACAAAACCATTGATTCTCTGAAAATTAGAAGAAAGGAAATAATTCTCCAGCTATGTTTTATATTTCATACCAAAAATAACATTGTTTATATATATATATATATATAATTTTTCCTAAATGAACACATATGCTCTTAAATAGTCATGTTCTTCAAATATGCACAGCAACTTCAGAAAATAAATCATAATAGAAAGGAATAATTAAAAGTTTTCAAACTGAAATTATAAATTATACTTGCTTTACTAAAACAAATCCAAAAGACAAAACAAAATAAAACATGTTATAATAGCAATTACATTACCAATTTACTCACCAGTATTTCAGCAGCATTGTTTAATTTGTAAGCTATGATAATTAAGGTGCAGCATTGGCTTTAAAAGGGTGTCTAAAGTTCTATGAATTGTCACATCATTTCATTTCACAAAATGTTTTCTTAAAGTAACCACTTAAATAATAGAAATTTTAAATCTCATTTTTCTTTCTGTGTTAAAGCAGACACTGTGGTAGAATGCTAAAGCTATCCCTTTGCTTCTGCATAACTGAATTCAGAGTTATATCCTCTATAGAGGCATGTATGACCAAACTGTTCTCCATCTCAGTTTCTGTGCTGACCAGGCTAACCACAATAATCCATTCTATTTGCCAAAGATTGGTTTAGAAATAAAAATATGACTCAACACCAAGTAATTGGATATTCACTTGTAGAATAATTAGGAATATGGTATAGATGAGGTGGCCTCTTCCTCAGGACCTTGGTAGGATTAGATGAAATGTATAGAATGGTTATGGCACTCTATACCTAAGCCTTAGTAAAAAAATAGAGTTGGGTATATCCTAAAGAATCAGAACCTACCTACTTCTATACTTTCAGTAAAAGACAATAGAAGCCACATTTCTTTGCCAGGAAAGCAAACCTGATAACTGAAACATCAACCCTTTTTAAAAATCAGTCAGACAAATTTGCAGTACTTAAATGCATTAAGATAGTACCACTTTCAGCATCAGGAATGAATATCATCTAAAATGAATTCATCCTTGACTATAATCTAATTCTTGTCTAAATGCTACAAATCACCATCACTATTTTTTTCAATAAGATGGAAAGAGACTAAAATTATATTAGAGATAATGTTGTTTGGCTTCCACAATATGTTAATTTGACAGCAGAACAAAAAGAAAAATAAAAGCTCAGGTGATTACTGATTATTTTAAAAGCTGTACACAAAGAAGAAATCATTGACCTGTAAATACACAAGAATTTTGCATCTGTTTATTTTTTATTTTATTTGTATTTTATTGCAGGGGAGAAGTAGTGCTGGGCAGATGCATTATGGACTGTGTACAACATATTGATGCAGACAGTGCTTGATAAGACCTGGAAGGCTGTGATTCAGTAATTTTTAAAGGAAGATGTAATCATACTGATGTCTCAAAGTAAATAAAAACACCTTGAAAAAACATTGTTTTTCACCAGTAATCTTATTCTCAAGATAGTTTGTCTCCCCAGACTGCTGATATTAAGCTTTGCAATGTGGATGAGATCAAATAAGGATCTTGGCTAAAACAGCTGAAATAAGGTAAGATAATGAAAAGATAAAATTAATCGTAGTTAGGCTTAGCCTTATTCAACATTTTGACACAGAAGAAATATATTTACATTATTTCCATGTTTCCCTTCGTCACTGTGCTGGCACTTAACATAACCTTCACCTTGCAAATACTGATTTGAAATCTTATCCTGTTCTTATAAATAGCATGAAATAATATACTGGATTTAAAAAAAAATCAATAAAGGGAGGATAAAACAACAAAGACAGCCATCACAGAAAAAGAATCTTCTGAATTATTGTTGAAAGATTTAACCTATGGAGAAACAAACACTTCAGAAAACGATGTATTAAAAATGTTGAAGTCTTTTATACAAGTAGGAAATGCTCAGAGACTTTTAATCTCCAAGTATGTAAGATAGTTTCAGGAAGACAGAGTTAATGAGTCATCTATCATGATGATTAATTTAAGAACTACATTTTGATATAGGTAGGTCAGGCAACCTCTGCTCCTATCTACTTGTGCTCACAGCAGGGAACAGCAGTCTTGCTCATAGGCTAAATCAGTCAGAGTGAGAACAAAGCAGTGAGGGCCCATCTACATACCTATAGAAGAAAGGGAATTCTCCATGCACATACCCAAGGAGAACTTTCCATTGACAACTTGTGGAACATATCCCTTAAAATAGATTTTCAGAAATAAAAGTGCAAGAAATAGATACAGACCATTTACTACAGAGTTATCTTTATGAAGTAGAAGGATCAAACCCAATAAGCAGAATCTTAAAACTCATAGAAAAATAATTACAAGTTAAATTCCAACTCATGAAGTATGAAAACAGAGCTCAAAACATTACAGATGATGAACAAAGGAACTCAGATTCTACCATACTATTTCACAACCAGGATTGAATCTTGGTGCATATTAGAGCAAAATCTTCAAAATGATAACAGTAATGATCCTCAGCCCTATGCCTGAATTAGCACACAAATGGAAGGTAAAAATAAGGATACTTCAGAATTTGCAAGTATTTGTGTTGTTTAAGACTCAGGATACAAAACTCACATAAGCCTATTGGTTTTAAGAAAATGAATTTTTTTAATAAAAGGGGGGGGTGAAATGAATGCTCAAATATATTCAGGTTATGATAATTATAATTGATATTTAAAAAGTCTTAAAATGGATAACAACACCTAGTAAGAAAATGTGACCGAAAGAATAGTAATAACACATGAACCCTTAAAATTACTATACTCTGTTTAGTCTTTAGACTTTCAATTGGCTCAGAGTAGGTGACCCCACAGGTCCAGGTCTCTATCAGAAACATGATTACAAAATAAAGGAAAAATGGCCAAAAAACATATAAGAAGAGAAATAACATATGACTATGTTAGCAAATCTATAAAGAATGAAGATGTAGATAAAAAGCCATCACCAAAATGAGAATCCTACTGAATCTTTTATCAGTTATATCCATCAAACACATTCCTTTGTTCTGTAAACTACTTCAGGGAATATGAAATTTAAAAGATGGAAGCTTTGACAATAAAACTACAATATTTGTATAATAAACAACAATTTCAAAAGTGGTTTAATGAATAAAATAGCAGAACCCCCTATGGTTTAGATCTGGAATACTATCTTCCAAGCTTGTGTGTTGAAGGCTTGCTCTCTGGTCTATGGCATTATGGGGAAGTGGTCAAAATTTTCAGAGCTAGAACCTAACAGAAAGATGTTAGGACATTTTCTCTCTCTTTACTTTCTGGCCACTATGAGATGAACATTCCCTCCCTACCACATATTCCTAATAGAATATGGCTCTTTTGGTCCAAAGCAAGAAACTCAAATGACCATGGGCTGAAAGCTTTAAAATCATGAGCCCAAAGGAACACTGTCTCCTTTTAACATGTTTATCTCATATATTTTGAAAAATATCGATAATAAATCAGATGCCTACTTTATATCTATCATGGTAATGATATGGTAAAGTTAAAATGGCTGGCAAATAAAACATATTTGTAACATTTAATACTAAATGAAAAGCCCAATGAAAACCAATTTTAAAAGTAGACAAAAGCAAACAGAAGACAGCTGAGGCCTATGACTAAGTAAATGTAGATAGGAAATTAAAAAGTCAAAAACTGTGTACTAGAATGGCAAGTTCAAGATTTTATTGTTTCTAACTTTCCAGGGAAACTCATTAAATTGAGAGAAAACATGAGATAGTAAACAATATTCATTCTACACAGAATTATTATGAAGATACAAAGGTGTCCACCAAAAATATGTTTCTTTCTACTCATAGCCAAGCACAAGTGTAGAGGCTAGATGAAAAGGTGAGTTTGAAGAAGGCTTAGGGTAATATCAAGAGAGAATGTTCTTGGATTCTCCTGAGTGAGATAGAAGAATGTGCCTATTTCATCTCATATGAAATGAGAAGAGAAACTCCCAGAGGTCAGTGTGCATGACTCCAGCTGAGAGTCTGATTGAGATGGTTTCAGACTAGGATTATTTTGATGAGGAGGCATTATCCTGTGACAGACCATTGTTCTCAGCAAGAGTAACAAAAAGTAGAAAAAAAATGCAAAGCTTACCTAATTAAATTTTCAGAAAACTATGAAGACAGTACAAGTATGAGGAGCTAAAACACCATACACAAGAAATTTTGCAGAACTTTGGGAACATTATAGTAGAGGAGAAACACACTATAACCCAGGATATCAATAAATTAGGATTTATGTGTCCCTGAACCAGGAATTCAGAGAACCTCAGTGAAGGAACCCCAATTCTCAGATTCTCTTTTTCCTTATGATATCAGCGATACTTAGGCAGCTCAGTATAAGAAACAAAGCTTATGGCCTGGGAAGGTGGCTCAGTGGTAGAGCGCTTGCCTTTGCCTTGCATGCATGAGGCCCTGGGTTCGATTCCTCAGCACCACATAAGCAGAAAAAAAAAGGCGGAAGTGGTGCTGTGGTTCAAGTGGTAGAGCACTAGCCTTGAACTGAAGAGCTAAGGGACAGTGCCCAGGCCCAGAGTTCAGGCCCATGACTGGACCCCCCCCCTCAAGAAAAAAGAAACAAAGCTTAACAAAAAACAGCTAAGAAGTTGAAGAAAGAGCAACTCCATTGATATTCTCACATAATGAGAAAAACACAAATAGAATGAAGTTTACCAAGTTAGAGAGACTTTCATAAGATGTTGGGGTTTTAGTTAAGACAACTTAGATGATTAAGAGTAAAAGCAGCCGGGCGCTGGTGACTCACGCCTGTAATCCTAGCTACGCAGGAGGCTGAGATCTGAGGATCGCGGTTCAAAGCCAGCCCGGGCAGGAAAGACCGTGAGACTCCTATCTCCAATAAACCACTAGAAAACCGGAAGTGGCGCTGTAGCTCAAGTCGTAGAGCGCTCGCCTTGAGCTGAAGAGCTGAGAGACAGCGCCCAGGCCCAGAGTTCAAGCCCCAGGACCGACAAAAAAAAAAAAAAAAAAGAGTAAAAGCAATCTTTAAGTAGAAAAATTCAAACAGTATGAAAATTAACTCTATAAATTTTATCACTGCTTGCCTTAATGAGATCAACAACTGCACAACTACCTAGAATAAAGAAAATTTCTTTTATGGAATACATATACTTTTGTATAAGTATACAAAAGTATATGTATTCCATAAGACAACAAAAAAATACCAAATAACAACTTCAGAAAGGTTTTCAGGTGATTAAATATATCAAATATCAAATACAGAGTTTCAGATTCATTAATATGTTCAAGAAAAAAACAGAAAGTTAAAAATCTCAAAACAATTGGGAACTGTGTTTCATTGGAAGTAGGAAATTATTGTCTGAAATTATGAATGAATATATTATCATAGATACATACAGTGAATTAATATATTAGAAATTAGACCAATTGAAAACATCCAAACTTAGGCACAAAGAGGAAACATCTAAAGAGATTATAGATCTTTAATTTGCATAAAGGAAAATGAAGAGATTAAATATTTAATTTTTTAGTCTCAGAGTCAAGAATGACTTATTTGTCATAATGAGGAAATAATAGATAAGAACTTACAGAACCATTGGAAGACATAAAGTCTCAGAATATCAGACTAAATACAACCATAGTAATGCTACAAAAATCTATGTTCTTTAAGCATAGAAGAAAAAAAAATACCTTAAATAGGCAAATTGAAAATTGTACAGTGACTTCTTAAAAGAACCAAGCCATATGCTGAAATACAATAATATTTAACATATAATGTCAATTTAAAATAGAAAAAAAGTCATAATTATAAAGGAAGTACTGGTGTATTTTCATCCAAATGCATTCTTTATATGCAATCACATGTACTCATATATGATGGACAGGAAGTAAGAAGTAGGGAGAAGGTAAGTAAGGAACAAAACAAGGAAAGAAAAACAAGGGGACACGAAATGGGAAGGAATATGATTTTTGTTACATCATGGAAATTCATCAAATAATGATATTATTTTTAAATAATGGTAAATATATGAGTATTACCATAAATGTTGACCACATAAAATGAAAACATACTGTGGAATTTAAAATATAGTAAAACTGTAGGACTTCAAGAAAATTAAAAAGGTTATGTTAACTTCAATAAAATTAAAATTTATACTATTTTATAATTCACAATACAAAATGGATTCTAATTATAGAAGACCTAATGAATCAAGTTTATATCTATTGTAGTCACAATGATAACCTTATAAACAGTACAATAGTACTGAGCTAATAATGACTACAGATCATGATAAAATGGAAAAACAATCCACTTGAGAGGCCCAAAAGATGGGTAGAGAAAAAGATAGAGAAAGGTAAACTGAGAAAGAACAACTGAGATATTAGACACTTAAACTCAATAAATTCATAAGTGATATTTCTCACTCTGTATACATTTTCAAGGAAAAATGTCAAGACTGCATAAAAACTATGACTAAGCTGCTTTCAAAATATACCCACTAAATATAGGTCTCAGAGGGTTGAAAGTTAAAGGATATAAAAATATGTGTCCAGCAAAGACTAACCAAAAGAGAGCAATTGTCCCTGTTATACTTAATGAAAGAAAGTCATTATAAGGTCAAAACACAGTTAGATATAAACAAACAAAGCTGTAAGTCAAGGCAGTGGTTATTTTGGGGACCGCTACTAGCTGGCAAAGGGCAGAGAGTAAGCAGTCTCCTTACCCCGTGCTGAGCTGTAAAACCTTACTTTTTGACTGAGTTGGGAATACATGCACCATGTTGTCCTTAGGAAAAATTCTGAAATTTTGCACTAATGAATGTGCCTTTCAGTGCATATGTTTTATGCTGTCATAGTATTGTTTGATGTATTCTTTGAGAAAATCTTACTACTTATAAAAAGGAGGATCCTACTCTACTTGAAGATGCAAAAAGTCTTCACAGAGATGTAGACCACTGGAAAACCATGGCCCACAGAAAGGTACCCTGGGGTCAAAAACCTGGGGTAGAGTTCTCTCACAAAGAAATATGGAACATATTAAAATGACATCCCACAGAGGAAAGTCTTTGAAAACAACTTTTTTCTTTGTTGCTAAGAAAGTACCAACCAGACATTATAACTCTGACCAGACTGTAATGCTTTTTCTCACTAAGCTCAATGCTTAAAGGGTTAGAAAAGTAGGTAGAGTGGGATAGAGAGAGGAATGAAAAGGTGAATATACAAATGCTTTCCCTCTTCATCCCGGATTTATAGCTAGGAAAGGGGAAGAAATTTAAATTGAATGAGCATTAGCGATTATCTTATATTTCATAGTGTTTTTGAAACACTGACATGAAAATGTGTGCAAACCAAAAGCAACCCAGAAAAATCTATGGAGGCTGACACCGATTTCACCCAAGGGCAAATAAGAATGAATGCAAAGGGGAACTTGGAAGGATTCACAGGGAGAGCAAAAGCCTAACAGTGACTCCTGCTCTGCATCATCTGAACTACAGCAGCTCATTTGTTTTATTTTTAATTTAAGTTTATTGTCAAGGTGATTGTTTATAGGCATAAAACCTGCATTATATTCAAAACTATCAGGAATGTGTAAATGAATACAATTACATCATTTTTCACACCAAAAATTAGCACAATTTAAGACTGATAAAATCCATTTTTATAAAGATAAAAAGGAGAACCCTCTCATGGTGCTGACAGGAATGTCCACTGCCAAAATAATTTGGAAAGCAATTTGGCATTTTACTACATTTAAATGCAAACCAATTCACTGCAGGCTTGTAGCTCTAGAAATTTATCTTTAAAAAATTCTCATATTCATGAAAATGATGTTTTTACATAGGGATGATTAAAAGTTATGTCCTGAAATATATGAAAATTTACATTAGTAATTATAATATACATATATACAAAATATTACAGAGCCATTAGAATAAGTTTGACAGACACAAAAGTGTAAATAATAAATGTGATAGGTGATACAGGTATGGAAAGATATATTCAAGTTTATCCATATAGATATCTAGAAATGTAAGGATAGAAACAGCACATCAAAGCAAATTAACTTAAAAATAAAAGCACAACTTTAGAACAGTGTAAGAATGCAAGATCCATAAAATCAGAGACAATCCAGCAGTGTTTTAAACATGGTAAATACCTTGTAAAAGATTTATTGGATGAATACTAAAGTCTTATTATATCATATCAAAGGAATAAGAGGAATTTTTATTTCACTTCACAGTGTTCTGCCTTATATATATTTTTAAATAAAGCATAATAAATCCTTAGTATTCTGCTTTAAATTGGAAGTTAAATTTTAAATTAAATATACTATTTGTATAGACAATTACTGACATTACCTATTAGCATACTATCATCTTTGGGCATATTTAAAATAAAGCTAATTAAATATAACAGATTTGTTTTATGAGAATTAACATGTGAACTAACTTCAGCCTAACTACTTGAAATATTATACATGTCATTAAATGGAATAAATTCTCCTAATCTCTACTGAAACCCATGATATGCTTTGGTTGACATAGAATATTTACAATATATAAATATTTATATATTTGTATGTAATATTTATGAATATTTAATATTTTACATCATAAAAATAATAAGTTGACCCAAATATTTGTAGTGTTTTCCTCTAAGTCAGGTTTAAGACAAAATAACCAAAATGAGTAAGAAGCATTTCACAGAGAGTAAGAGCTTTAGAAGATGATAATCCTTTACCCCAGTCTTAGAAAGTTACTTAATGCTTTTTTCTAATCAGTTTTTTATTGTCAAAATACTGTACAACGGGGTTACAGTTACATGAGCAAGGTAATGAGTGCATTTCTTATCCAGCATTATTGCCTCCTCCTTTGTTTTTCCCATACCATCCCTGCCCTCCCTCCGCCACAGCTACACTCCCCCAATCCCCTGCCAAAGTTGTAAGTTCATTTATCGACATAACATTTTGTACATCTCATTGTTGCTATGGGTCAACCTGTATCCCTATTTAAACAATTTGTTTTTTTTTCCTTTCCCCTTCCCAAATTATACCAACATTAAATACAGTGAAAACAGGGGTTATACCATTAGGGAGGGACATACAAAGCAACAAAAAAAATCACTCTATAAATACATTAGAAACAATAGTAAGCAAGAAAATAAAACACTTGTGTCCTTAGGGTTCATTTCGCCTAAACACCAATGTCATTGTCTCTTAAACACACACACACACACACACACACAGAGTTTTGTTTAGCTGTTTAGAGCATCTGTGAACTAAAATATAAAAAAGGATTTGCTCTAATTTCTAGCACATTAAATAGAAAAAAATAAACATTAAATCTTTTTCTGGGGGATTTGATATTTATTTTACAACATAGGGGTAAACACAAGATACATG